>NW_021941604.1:107286-189891 GCF_902148855.1 Sphaeramia orbicularis | reverse complement strand
CATCAAATCTGGATTAAAAAAAAGAAAATAAATAACCCAAACATTTATAATGTTTAGCCATCATCAAATGGACCAAAGAGAGACAATAGAGAAAACTGTCAGTGTCAACAGGACGGATTTATATTCAGTGATTAGTTGAGACAAACAACAATACATGTTTTCACCTCAGAGTCTGAAAAAGTCGGAAAAAAGCGAAGGAGGACGTGGATTGATAAAGAGTCTGTAGAGGGTCCTGAAAACCACCAAATATACCAACAAAGGGTCTGAGTGGGAAACACCGACTTTTATGAAAAGACTTACATTTCCAAACTGTCCTGTAAACCCCTGTAATCTGAGCAGTGGGATCCTTCAGCTGATCACTTCCACATGTTCATTGTGTGGTTCAGATCCCAGTGGATCTACAAACACACACATTTACCAACACACTGAACACTGCCACAGTTCCACTGGTTTAGATGAACACATGGCAGGTGGCTCATGGGATTTTTTCACATGAGTTTTATTGGTTTTCAAGTTTTATAATGAAAGGGAAACGAAAAAAAAAAAAAAAGATTATACCAATAAAAAACATAGATCAAGACAACATAAACACACACACATACCATATATATGTATGTGTGTGTTTGTGTGCATGTCTGTGTGTGTGTGTTTGCGTGTGTGTGTTTGTGTGTGTGTGTGTATATACGTGTGTGTGTGTGTGTGTGGCCTAGAAGGCTGTAGAGTCAACTTGTGTTTGCAGGGTTGCCGGTTCAATTCCACCAACTGGCAGAACAAGTTGTTGGCTGATGTGCCCTTGAGCAAGGCACTTAACCCCCCATTTGCTCCTGGTCTGCAGTGTGTGTGTGTGTGTGTGTGTTCTTGGGTTAAACTCAGAGGTTAAAGGTCAGTGTGTGTGTGTGTGTGTGTGTGTGTGTGTTCTTGGGTTAAACTCAGAGGTTAAAGGTCAGTGTGTGTGTGTGTGTGTGTGTGTGTGTGTTCTTGGGTTAAACTCAGAGGTTAAAGGTCAGTGTGTGTGTGTGTGTGTGTGTTGGGTTAAACTCAGAGGTTAAAGGTCAGTGTGTGTGTGTGTGTGTGTTCTTGGGTTAAACTCAGAGGTTAAAGGTCAGTGTGTGTGTGTGTGTGTGTGTTATTGGGTTAAACTCAGAGGTTAAAGGTCAGTGTGTGTGTGTGTGTGTGTTCTTGGGTTAAACTCAGAGGTTAAAGGTCAGTGTGTGTGTGTGTGTGTGTGTTATTGGGTTAAACTCAGAGGTTAAAGGTCAGTGTGTGTGTGTGTGTGTGTTATTGGGTTAAACTCAGAGGTTAAAGGTCAGTGTGTGTGTGTGTGTGTGTGTGTGTGTGTTCTTGGGTTAAACTCAGAGGTTAAAGGTCAGTGTGTGTGTGTGTGTGTGTGTGTGTGTTCTTGGGTTAAACTCAGAGGTTAAAGGTCAGTGTGTGTGTGTGTGTGTGTGTGTTATTGGGTTAAACTCAGAGGTTAAAGGTCAGTGTGTGGTGCATGTGCTGTAACTGACAGTAAAGGCTCTGACTCTAAATGTTAAACTCCAGCCCCTGGCGTTGAACCGTCGACCCCAGGACGTTTGGCTGTGGACAGACTCCTGAGTGTGCCTGAACAGATGGGCGTAGGTTTTACTTTCTATTTTTCTTCCCAGTCAAAGTTCACTGGAACAGCTGATAACATCCACTCTAATGTGTGGAGGTGAAAGGTCAACACACTTCTGTTCCAGGGCCGGTTCTAGGCATGGGTGGGGGGGGGTTGGGGGGGCAATGACCCCCCCCCAAAATGCTCTGACTGCCCCACCAAACCCACCTGCATATTTCATTTGGTCCTTGGTGATCTGTCCAAATTCCAAACCTGTCCCATGTAAATAACAGAGTACTGGGCCTGGTCCCAGTCCAGGGGACCAGAGCGGTGCACATACAGATAAATAATACTGCTGTCAAAACATCACACAGACCATTTGATTTGTCTGATATTTCTCTTTTAAAGTCCTAAATCTGTGTGTATTCTGGTGTCTCCTATAACTGTGTCAGGCTTGTACCCCTGTCAGATCACACATTCTTGGCTGTACGGACACTCCAGCCTAACAGCCTCCATATTTAATGCCTACACACAGATACAAATGTTTCAGACCTCAGCAGAATCATGCATTGTTTCTTGCATAGATGTGGTGTCCAAAGCATGCCTGCTGAAAAATTCCATATATTGACAGAAACAGTCAAATCAGAGCCACATATTTAGAATGTGGTGTACGGACACTACTGGTGTATGGACTCTAGCAGATGTGAATGGAAATGTGTCTGAGCACATGGTGGCATCTGTGTTCCATCTGGAACTAAGTCTTCTGGTACAGGAGGACACAAACATGTGGAACCAGTGAGAACAGTAGATCTGTAAGGCATAGAGTCCAGATTAGTGATGGAAGTATATTGGTGTACGGACACTCCAGGAATTTGGGTGAACAACGCACCATTGAAAACATGCGCTTCCACGTAAACATCCGTTTGACACATTGTTCCAAATGTTGTGCAGCATACCAGGGAGCAGAGCCACATCTGTCTAGTTGTGCAGATTTAGTCCTAATAATACTGAAAGAACAGGTTCCCATTCTATTATTCCAATTAAAGGGCTGGAAAAGAAGGGGTTAACAACAAAATGGTGGATTGTCTTAATACTGAAAATAAGAATTGATAATCAAACAGCTGTTCAACAAAAAGGATCAATAAATGAAAAGCAATGTGATGTGTGTATTTGGAAAAAAAGACACAGGAGTTGAGTAGGAATTATTTATGTGTTCCAAACATTATGGACAATCATTTTGCTCTTATAACATCAAATTGTGCATGTTTTCACACTCATTGGGTCGACATTTGATCAGTTTTGATCCGATTTCTTCAAATTTGGAGGATTGACAGATCTAGTAATAAGATGGACAAAGAAACATTTGGAATGGTTTTGGGGGGATCTGCTTGGAATACTGATGAAGAACTGATGCAAATATACTTGTACACCTTGACTGTGATCAGGCCGACTTGTACCTGTGATAGGCTAAGTACAAAGGCTGAACCCAAAAGCAAGATCACAAAAATCCAGTAAGGTTTAGTGTTTTATTAAACACTTTAACAGGGGTAAGTATACAACACAGAGATAATATAACTTCTGTGAAGCCACCGGATCCGGGGAAAAACGTCTGGGCTGCGGGTGGATACGGCAGTCGACCGCTTGGCCGAGCCGGGAAAACCCAACGGAATCCCCACTAGGGACAAACAGAGGGTGGTCAAAAAACAAGCCAGGTCATACACGAAAAGCAGTCACACAAGCAACGGTACATGGGGGACAGGCAAACTCACGGTAGTAATCCAGGCGAAGGTCGAAGCACAGGTAATCGGTGGAGGCTGAGGTGATAAAGGGAGTAGGCAGAGACAGAGTCGGGTAACGAACCAGGTCGATGACGAGCAGGCAGGATAGGAACAGGCTGAACCAGTGGTCGAAGGACGAAAAGGGTCAAAAACGGCAGACAAACAAACAGGATCCAAAACGCTGGTTAGGAACCAACAAGTTGTAGAGCACAAACTGGCAACTAAACAGGGGAGGACTGAGGTTTAAATACACAGGAGGGCGGGAAGACAATTGGACACAGGTGGAGAATCAGGGAGGAGTCAGGTAATCAGGGAAAAGGTGAACACCGATCAGGAGAGGAAGTAAAGACAACAGACATGACACATGAGGAAACTTAACAAAATAAAACAGGAAATGACAACAGAACAGACAAGACAGACAAAGTCCAGAAGCCGACATGACAGTACCTGGTTGGGGGGTGTGGGAGGGTGTGGTCGTGTGCCCCCCCAGGTCTAAGCCTTGTCTGGGACCGGCCCTGCTCTGTTCTGTTAACTGCAGGTTTCTGAGCTGGTTTTCCCACAGTCTTTGAAATAAAGTGGAAAGTTCTTGTATGTGATGTCTTTCATTTTCTGACTCGTACATTTGAACATCCTGAGTGAAAACAAAACCGAGAACAAAATTCACAACACGTGTAAACACTGACGGAACTGTCTGGAGTCTGTTCACTTCCACCAGGAAAACAGCCTGCAGTTTATTCAGCCTGTACCAGCAGGAACAAGAACCTGAAAGAGCCCGCTTCCATGACTGTCCTGTGGTCAGTGGTTATGGACGGAAGAGGACTGCATTCACACAAAACATACATTTGGCTCCGTTTTTCCAAATTAATGAGCTAATTATCTCATAATTATGAGAAAAAATAAGTTAAAAAAAATTCAGCTGTTTTCCTACATTAACGAGATAATTATCTCATTAATGCAGGAAACAGAGCCAAATTTTTTAAATTTATTATTCTTAAGGGTTAAAGGGGACGTTTGGGTCTGTAAGGGTTAAAGGTGGACGTTTGGGTCTGTAAGGGTTAAAGGTGGACGTTGGGATCTTTAAGGGTTAAAGGTGGACGTTTGGGTCTGTAAGGGTTAAAGGTGGACGTTGGGATCTTTAAGGGTTAAAGGTGGACGTTTGGGTCTTTCATTCATTTTCGAACCCGCTTTATCCTACTAGGGTCACGGGGGTCTCTTGGAGCCTATCCCAGCTACATATGGGTGAAGGCAGGGTTCACCCTGGACAAGTCCCAGTTCATCGCAGGGCTGAACATATAGAGACAAACAATCACGTCACATTCACATCTACGGGCAATTTAGATTAACTGATTAACCTATTAGTGCATGTGTTTGGATGGTGGGAGGAAGCTGGAGTACCCGGAGAGAACCCACGCAGACACGGAGAGAACATGCAAACTCCACACAGAAAGGTCCCACCCCCGTCGACTGGTGTTGGAATCGAACCCAGGACCTTCTTGCTGTGAGGCACGAGTGCTAACCACTGCACCACCATGTCGACATTCGGGTCTGTAAGGGTTAAAGGTGGACGTTTGGGTCTGTAAGGGTTAAACATACAGTACAGGCCAAAAGTTTGGACACACCTTCTCATTCTTTGCATTTTCTTTATTTTCATGACTATTTTCATTGTAGATTCTCACTGAAGGCATCAAAACTATGAATGAACACATGTGGAATTATGTACTTAACAGAAAAGTGTGAAATAACTGAAAACATCTCTTATATTCTGTTTCTTCAAAGTATCCACCCTTAGCTCTGATGACTGCTTTGCACACTCTTGCCATCTCTTGATGAGCTTCCAGAGGTAGTCACCTGAAATGGTTTCCTAACAGTCTTGAAGAGTTCCCAGATGATTAGCACTTGTTGGCCCTTTTGCCTTCACTCTGCGGTCCAGCTCACCCCAAACCATCTCGATCGGGTTCAGGTCCGGTGACTGTGGAGGCCAGGTCATCTGGCGCAGCACTCCATCACTCTCCTTCTTGGGTCAGATATCCTCACACAGCCTGGAGGTGTGTTTGGGGTCATTGTCCTGTTGAAACATAAATGATGGTCCAACTAAATGCAGACCGGATGGAATGGCATGTCATTCAGGATGCTGTGGTAGCCATGCTGATTCGGTTGCCTTCAATCTTGAATAAATCCCAACAGCGTCACCAGCAAAGCACCCCACACCATCACACCTCCCCCTCCATGCTTCACGGTGGGAACCAGGCATGTAGCATCCATCCGTCACTTCAATTTTCTGCGTCGCACAAAGCACGGCGGTTGGATCCAAAGATCTGAAATTTGGACTCATCAGACCAAAGCAAGATTTCCACTGGTCTAATGTCCATTCCTTGGGTTTCTTGGCCCAAATAAATCTCTTGTTTGTGCCTCTCTGAGCAGTGGTTTCCTAGCAGATGTTTGACCATGAAGGCCTGATTCACGCAGTCTCCTCTTAACAGTTGTTGTAGAGATGTGTCTGCTGCTAGAGCTCTGTGTGGTATTCATCTGGTCCTAATCTGAGCTGCTGTTAATTTGCGATTCTGAGGCTGGTGACTCAGATGAACTTATCTTCAGCATCAGAGGTGACTCTTGGTCTTCCTTTCCTGGGGCGGTCCTCATGTGAGCCGGTTTCGTTGGAGCGCTTGATGGTTTTTGCGACTGCACTTGGGGACACATTCAAAGTTTTTGAAATTTTCTAGATGACCTCATTTCTTAAGTAATGATGGCCACTCGTTTGTCTTTACTTAGCTGATTGGTTCGCCTAATATGCATTCAACAGTTGTCCATAGGCTGTCAGCTGTGCATCAACCTGACTTCTGCACAACACAACTGATGGTCCCAACCCCATCAATAAGGCAAGAAATTCCACTAAGTAACCCTGACAAGGACAGCTATGAAGTGGAAACCATTTCAGGTGACTACCTCTGGAAGCTCATCAAGAGAATGCCAAGGGTGTGCAAGGCAGTCATCAGAGCTAAGGGTGGATACTTTGAAGAAACTCGAATATAAGAGATGTTTTCAGTTATTTCACACTTTTTTGTTAAGTACATAATTCCACATGTGTTCATTCATAGTTTGATGCCTTCAGTGAGAATCTACAATGAAAATAGTCATGAAATAAAGAAAATGCAAAGAATGAGAGGTGTGTCCAAACTTTTGGCCTGAACTGTATAAATAATGTTATTTATTGTGATTCCTTCCTTTGTGTTTTATTCCTTTTTTGTGTTTTTCTGTGATCGTAGGTTTCTTGCTGCTACTAATCTGGAGCCCACAGATGCAGGAGACTGTTTCCTTGTTTTGACGAACGGCGATGAAAGCTAAGTTTAACGTGACCATCATCCACAGAAAAGGCACCACGGCTCTGGGAAACGAGGCGAAGCAAGGTGCAGACTCCCCCTTCCTTCAGTTCTCTGTAACTCCAGACGTCTTTCCTCATGCTGCTCCCTCTGGTTTTTGACAGATTTCGGGGTCATCGAAGACGAGGGGTTCACCGAGTTCAAGTCCACAGAGATGATGTCCACGTACCTGTTAGCCTTCACCGTCTCAGAGCTGAACAAGGCCGACGCCTTCCACAGCGACATCAGCGTAAGTGTAGATTCAACAGCAGACCGCAACGTTCAGTTCAATCTGTTCAACGTACGATCGCAGAAACATGTGGAAAGGAAACTGTGATCAGAGGTCATGACCCGTTAGTGTTTAAAACCTGAGGCAGATCTGCAGCATTTAAACCAGACAGAGGAAGGGTTAAAGGTGACAAGATTTAGGATTTTTCATTCTAGTTTAGTTTTATTTAGTTGGACTTTTTTTTCTCTAATTCAGTTTGAATTACTTTTCATTTTTTCTAAATGCTTAGTTGTAGTTTAGTTTTAGTTTAGTTTAGTTTAGTTTAGTTGTAGTTTAGTTTAGTTGTAGTTCAGTTGTAGTTAGTTGTAGTTCAGTTGTAGTTCAGTTGTAGTTCAGTTGTAGTTTAGTTGTAGTTCAGTTGTAGTTCAGTTGTAGTTGTAGTTCAGTTGTAGTTCAGTTGTAGTTAGTTAGTTCAGTTGTAGTTTAGTTGTAGTTTAGTTGTAGTTCAGTTGTAGTTCAGTTGTAGTTTAGTTGTAGTTTAGTTGTAGTTCAGTTGTAGTTTAGTTGTAGTTTAGTTGTAGTTCAGTTGTAGTTTAGTTGTAGTTTAGTTGTAGTTCATTGTAGTTAGTTGTAGTTCAGTTGTAGTTTAGTTGTAGTTTAGTTGTGTCAGTTGTAGTTTAGGTTGTAGTTCAGTGTAGTTTAGTTGTAGTTCAGTTGTAGTTTAGTTGTAGTTCAGTTGTAGTTAGTTGTAGTTTAGTTGTAGTTCAGTTGTAGTTCAGTGTAGTTTAGTTGTAGTTTAGTTGTAGTTCAGTTGTAGTTAGTTGTAGTTCAGTTGTAGTTAGTTGTAGTTTAGTTGTAGTTCAGTTGTAGTTCAGTTGTAGTTCAGTTGTAGTTTAGTTGTAGTTGTAGTTCAGTTGTAGTTTAGTTGTAGTTCAGTTGTAGTTTAGTTGTAGTTCAGTTGTAGTTCAGTTGTAGTTTAGTTGTAGTTTAGTTGTAGTTCAGTTGTAGTTTAGTTGTAGTTCAGTTGTAGTTTAGTTGTAGTTTAGTTGTAGTTCAGTTGTAGTTTAGTTGTAGTTCAGTTGTAGTTTAGTTGTAGTTCAGTTGTAGTTCAGTTGTAGTTCAGTTGTAGTTCAGTGGTCTCTTTTCTCTTCTTCTCTGTGCTCCTATTCAAATCAATCCCAGACAGGACTCTGCTGCTTTAGTCTCCATGTTTCCAGGTAGAGTGGGGACCAGAAGACGACTGGAAACCACAAGTGAACACAAGTGACGGACCCTTAAATATCATTTGGTGCCAACAGATAAAACTGCTTGAGTGAAATAAATCAATTTCATATCAATCCGACTTTGACAAAGACGAAAACGAAGGGAATTTTATCCATAATTTTTATTTGTTTTATTTAGTTTTGTAAAAACACAATACAGTTTCAGTTAGTTATTGATTTTTTTTTCTTTTAATTATCATTTTATTTATTTCAGTTAATGAAATTTTTTTTACAATTCTAGTTTTTGTCATTTCGTTAGTTTTCGTTAACGATAATAACCTTGGAAGGGATCAGTGCTAAGTAGTGTGTCTACCACAGAGACGTCAGGGTTAAAGGGTTAAATCACAGGTGTCAAACATGCATCCCGGGGGCCAAAACTGGCCCGCCAAAGGGTCCAATCTGGGGATGAATTTGCATAATAACCTATAAATAATGACAATTTTTTTCTCTTTGATTTTGTACAAAGAACTTTAAATTATGAAAATGTTTACGTTTACAAATTATTGCTTTTACAATAAAATGTGAATAATGTGAACAAATATGAACAACCTGAAATGTCTACAGAAAATTAAGGGCGATTGAACTCTTTTCTGCCGGTTACTGAATGTTTTGTCGTTGTAGATCTGATCTGTAATGCACATGGAGAAGTGAGAAGTCAAGGCATAAACTGATAAAGCTGTGCCTATATTTCTGAACAAATTTCATTTTTTCAGGTTATTCACATCCTTTTTGTTTGGATGGTTTGTAAATGTAAATATTGGCATAATTGAATGTTATTTTTTGCACTAAAACAATTTGGAGTTGTCATTATTTACTGGCTGTCATGCTGTTATTATTTTAGTGGTTTGGCCCACTGCAGATTAAATTGGGCTGAATGTGGAACTTGAAAGAAAATGAGTTTGACAGCCCTGAGTTCAAGGGTTCAAGGGTTCAAGGGTTCAAGGGTTCAAGGGTTCAAGGGTTAAGTCGGTGCTCACAGACTCTGTTTTCGATACTTGGAGTGTTGTAAGTATTTTCCTGTGCTTCCATCCTTCTAAACCCCAGTGTGGCTGGTTGGGATCAGAATAAGTCAGACCCTGAAAGCCCATCATGCTGATGCGTTGTGTGCTTTGTTGTGCTCCTGCAGACGTACGCTCGTCCTGAGGCCACAGCGGCCGGATACACAGCCTACGCAGACAACATCACGGATACATCCTGTCCTACTACCAGGACTACTTCGACATCACTTACAAAGGAAAACTAGGTACGAAACAGCAGTGTGGTGGAGCCCTTAGCCACCACTGTCTGGTACTAGTTTTTTTTTTTTTTTTTTTTTTTTTTTTATTGGAAAAGGAGCCAGATATCTCAGCATTACCATTCATACATATGGTATCTATTCCTTTTTGTATTTCTTATTTTATACATACAAAAGTGTCAAAGAGTGAAAAAAAAACCAAAAACATATGAACTGAGTGCTTACAGTTTTGGTATATCTCACTTAAAAAAAAAAAAGACAATCCCAGCTTTCAGCTCCGGGTTCTTTAAACATTACACACATTTGCAAAAGTAAAACATAGGCAAAGAATAAAGACAGGGACATTAAAAAGAAGGAATTTTTAGAGGAGTGATACAAATTCTGGCAGCTAGAGGATACAAACTGAATCCATTTGTCCCAAATACGGTTAAATGTATCCGTCTGATTCTGATAGAGTAAGTCCATGTTTCCATTTTGAAAATCTGCATGATGGTCTGGTACCAGGCTTCTGCTGCTGGTGCAGTTGGCTTTAACCTCCTTCTTGTAATAGATTTCTTGCTGGCTGCTAAAACCGCCAGTAATAATTTTGTATCCTCCCTCCGTTCTAGTAGTTTTTGTTCAGTTACAGTTACTGATTACATGACACAGTTTGGTTTAAGTATTGTATTTAAACATTGTAATGTGGGTGCACACATATTAGTTATTTGAATTATTTACTCACATTGTTCTTCAGTTCACAGACAAAAGACCAGAAAAAGGGGCGTGGCTAGTATTTAAGATGGGGGGAGGAGCTAATGTCAGAAGACTGGGGGGGGGGGGGGGGGGGCACTGTTTTTGTTTGTTAATTTAGTTGTTTAAATTCTTGGTTGAAATCACATTGGTTTCACACTGCTAACATTTTGTGTCTAGTTGTGATTATTTGTTTTTTTTATGTTATTCTGACTAAGTTCATGGTTTGGTTGAATTCTCAGCGTAAGTTCAGTCCATTTAGCATACATTGTTTTGCATTTGTCCAGATCAAGTTGCGCTGCCAGATTTGGGCGTGGCAGGAATGGAGAACTGGGGTCTGATCACCTACCAGGAGGGAGGGGTGCTCTACGAGGAGGGGGTGTCGTCATGGCACAAGGGAGACATCGCCACTCTGATCGCACATGAGCTGGCTCACCAGGTCAGAACGGAGAACAAAACCGTCTGTACGCACCTGAACCGCTGGAACGGAAACACCACGACTGCCAAAACATGTCCAGTCTGTCCTCCATACGTTCAGCAAGTCTGGCTTTTCTGCCCAGTCACAATTTAGTCCGATATGTGAGGATTTTGGAGTTACACTGTAAAAAAGTCTGTAATTTAACAGAATTTTCACTGTTTATTTGACAGATTTTTCCTGTATTTTTAAGATACAGGAAATATCAATGAAATGACAAAAACAGACTGTGATTTAACATGTCAAATGTAAAATAACATGAAAAAACTGTAACTGTGAATAACTAGAATATTTCCATTTTTTAAAAGAATTTTTTTTTCACAGAAAAATACAGTTCAAATACATTTGCAAATGTATCGTAATTTCACAAATTTCTTTTCTATTTATGAGATTAAACTGTTAATTTAAAGTTAATACTGTAAAAAAAATAATTAAACCAGATAAAATTACTGACAATTAACAGCAACAGAAGTATTAGTTCTGTCAGTTGAACCAGACTTGTTTGTTAATTGACAAATATCTTGTGTAATTACAGGAGGTTTCACAACAAAAATGTTGAATAAATGTATTTTTGTGAATGTATAACATGTATAAGCACTGATAAACTGTCCAAATACAGTTTTATCAGTGGACTGGACAACTGAGTCTCACTGAAAATTATTATATATATATATATATATATATATATATATATATATATATATATATATATATATATATATAGGGAATTGGATTGTTTTAATACATGTAAATATTATTTTTTAAACATTAAAAAGTAAAAAAAAAAAAAATAGCAAAACCTCATGTAAAGTTAGGGCAAAAACCTGTATTTTAAATATGGAAAATGACCGTATTTTTATGAGATGGTTATTTTCCGTTATTTAACAGTAACAACAATAATACCGTTTTTTTTTACTTTTTTTTTGTGTACTTATGGATTCTGACGGGGGGGGGGGGGGGTTAGAAGCCAAACCTCATCCCACTCCGTTTGAATGTTTGACTTTCTTTTATATAATTCTGTTTATGTTCGATTTTAATGCAATATTTGAAATAAGTAAATAAACAAAACAAAACATGTTAAAATATAAAATATCGCATGTTCACAGCCTGGGACAAAAAATAGTTTGAGTCTTTTTAGCTCATTTCTATGATGGCATATTAGGGCCACATCGGAAAAATAGTAACTAAGAGAATAAAGTCGTAATAAAAAAAAAAAAAAAAAAAACCCTCATAATTTAATGAAAATGATGTCGTACTTTTATAAGATTAAAGTTGTAATATTTTGAAAATAAATTAGCAACAGTGCGATAAAAAGTCATAATTCAGAAATCGTAAGCCTTAAGACAAAACAAACCCCAAACGTGTGCGAACTGTCTTCAAAGTCCAACTAATGCTAATGTGTTGATGGTGGGGGGGCTAACAGCTCAGTATTTGGTGGGCGGGGCAAACAGGCTTACTTTGGTGGGCGAGGCTATTTGTGCGTAAATCCCAAATGAAAGTCGAACCTCACAGAATGTTCCAGTTCTTCATTATCAGACCAGTGGGTACGACTTTATGCTGTAAATGATTATATGTTTCCCGCCTGTTTTTAAATTACAATGTTGTTCTCGTAATGTCATGGTTTTATTCTCCAAATATGACGACAATATTCTTATAATATTACAACTTCATTCATTCTCTGTAGATGAAGACTGTATTCAGCTGTATTGTAGTTCGTGTCAGCGTTAGCTGTCGTAATGTGGGAGGAGCTAAAAAAAACTACAGAATAGGTCACGTTGGTGTTATCCTTCATTTCATGTCATTGTTTGTTTACCTTTTTCCTTAGATTCACGGTGTCGCTGTGTAACTTCAGTTTATATAGACTTATTTTTTACACATGTACAGCTCTAAAAAAACAATAAATAAGATGAACCTGTGTCCATGTGTGCAGACGTCAGAGTACTGGGGGGAAGTCTAGGTGTGTTCATCTGATAACTAGGGCTGTGTACCGGCAAGAATCTGGTGATACCATACAAATCACAATACTAGGATCACCATATGATATATCACGATATATTATGATACTGTTAAAAAGGCAATTTTTAAAAAAAAATTTTAAATGATTATTTCCTTGAAGAATTGAATTCCAGCAGAAATCTGCACAAATCCTAAACACATTTGTATTTGATCAGAACAGGATCTAATGTTCTATCACCAAATGTTCAAACTGTGTTCAAACTGAAATTCTGTTTTCCAGACATTCCAGTTTCAGATCCTGTTCAAATGTTCAGATTCTATTAGTTCACAACTAACATCAGAACAGGATTTGAGTTCAATCCAAACAAAGGAACCAACATTATTGAATAAAGAGTGTGAAATAAGAAAATAAATATAAATAAGAAAAAAAACAAAATGAACCTCCACAATATCTGCATTTGAATAAATACCTAAAAATATCGATACAGTTCTTTTTAATATCGATACAGTGTTGTGAAATGAAATATGGTGATATATTGCAAACCTGATCTTTTCGTACAGTCCTGCTGATAACTGCTGTCTTCGATGTGATGTGTTTACTCAGTTGCTGTGAATGACCCCTGGAGGGTAAATAAAGTTCTGTGGATGGAACTGAATCCAGTTCTCCTGACCAGATACTGCTGTTTCAGTTAAAGCTGGTCAGATAATCCTGTTTATGGCTCACTGGAATAATGGGATAACTCCATAAATCTGATCATGATTGGAGTACTGGTGTGGATGTAAAACAGGCTGACTGTCTGCACGTCTGTGTACGACTGAACCCGCTGTTCAGGGTTTGATGATGCTTATTTTGCTCCTGTTCGACAGTGGTTCGGAAACCTGGTGACAATGAAGGGTGGAATGAAGTCTGGCTGAACGAGGGCTTCGCCACCTTCATGTCCTTCATGGCTGTGGACCGTGTGGAGTCGTCGGGTGACATGGTACATTCACATTCTACTCTTTTCATGCTTAAAGGTGCAGGAGACTTTCATCCTCAGTGTTTCCTCACATCTGTCCATCCTCAGTCCTCTCCTCAGTTTCATTGGTCTGTTGGTCTGTCTGTCATTCCTCAGCTGAATCTCTTCCTCATGCTGAACACTTCGTAGTTCCATCCACCACAAACAAACATGTGTTTACAAACAGAGGCAGGAGGAACTGAGCATCTGAGGAAGTTTGTCAGAACGGGCATTGTGGGAAACGGAGGTTAGTGCATCTGCCTGACAGCGCAGTGCGACCATATGATATTATATGGTTGAAACAAATACGACGTGGAAAGGCGCTGAAATGCGGAAACGCTGGAGGAATATGCATAGAGGGAAGGGAGCTCCTGACGTTCCACAGCGTGTCTGTAGCAGCTGCTGCTGTCAGCCAGCTGCGAGAACCTCCGTTTCCCACAATGCACATCACGACAAACTTCCTCAGATACCCAGCTCCTCCTGCCTCTGTTTGTAAACACATGTTGTTTGTGGTGGATGGAACTAAGAAAGTGTTCAGACTGAGGAAGAGATTCAGCTGAGGAATGACAGACAGACCAACAGACCAATGAGACTGAGGAGAGGACTGAGGATGGACAGACCTGAGGAAACACTGGTCATGAAAGTCTCCCACAGCTTTAACTCTGAACTCTAAGCAGAATTCATGAACAACTGGTGAAACATCAGCTGAACTCTGACCTGATGGAGCTGAATGAACTGTCCTGAAACATCAGGTGTGTCTGTGTCCTCCTCAGAAAGACGTCTATTTCATGAGTGCTCTCCCATGCAGCGTTCGAGGAGGACGCTCTGGCCTCGTCCCATCCTCTGAACCCTCACAGCAACAAGTCCAGACCACACTGGAGATCATCGAGATGTTTGACACCTTAACCTACTGTAAGGTACGAGTCCAGATACTTCTGCACCTGCCAACACTGAGGAGAGAAGAGCAAATAAGATAAGACAAGGTTTTGTTTTTGATTTTTTTTGCTTGGAAAAATGTAGTCTGGTTCTTTATAATGCCAAAACAACAGTTTAGTAAAAACCTGAGTGCTTCTACTTGCTGGGGGGGTTGCACAGGGGGACACAGAGGCAAACCACACCCACATTTTTTGGTCCTGTACAAAAATTACAACTTTTTGAAAAGATGTTAGTGCAAAAATAGGATGTAACAATTACCGGTATAACAATAAACCATGGTGAAATTGCCAACGGTTAGTATTAGCGTTTAAATTCTAATTCTCATGATAACTGTGTTTGATTACCGCACTTTTAGGGGAAAAAACCCTATGTAAGATCTGCTTTTATGTCAAATATTTGAGTATAGTTTGAATTTTTACAATTTTAATTTTCTATACCTAATATTTGGAACCAATATTCACTTTTAAAGTCTGTGAAAAGGTTCATTAAGCATCTGTGTGTTATTTATGCAATAAATTATAGACATTTTCAAATCAGATTTTATATCTTTTTTTTTGTTTTCTGTCCTTTTGTGTTTTATAGTAGGTTAAAGTGAAAAAATAACAGACAGATGATATAGATGAAGTTGTGCTGAAAAAACAGATCCAAACATGGGTATAGTAAACATTTGTTTCTATAGTATATAAAGGCCAAATCAAAAGGACTGAAAAACGGACAAAATAGACTCAGACCACTAAGGGTTAATATTGGAATGTTTCTGACACAGAAGGAACATTGGGACTATTATTTTATTTGTTTTTTTGTTGTTTTTTTTTTTTTCAAAATACAACTTGGTTAAATTTTTTCAGTGTGTGTATTAGTACTTTTTGAACATTTTGAGCACAATTTCACCAATACTGCGATAATAATGATAACCGTGATAATTTCGGTCACAATAACTGTGATATGAAATTGTCATATAGTTACAGCCCTAGTACAAAAATAGAGCAGATTTTAGGTTTTGGACTGCAGCAACCCACTCTTTCACTTCTGTTGGGAGACCTTCCTGACGATTCAACGGTGAATGACAGGTACCCCCTGAAGATTTTTGGTGCTGCAGCAAAGAAAGCAATCACCTGAGGATGGCTTCAGCCTGAGCCGCAGGTGTTGGAGGACTGGATGAATACAGTGGATGAAATCCACAAAATGGAGAGATTTACACTGATGTTGAGGCTGCAAGCAGAGTTCTACATGAGAAGGTGGAATAAATCGATTAGTGTTTTTTTTTTAAGACAATGTGGGGCTTGTCACACAGTGCAAACTGCTGCTCAGATTTAATTTGCATAGCTTAATTCAGGGCTGTCAAACTCATTTTGGTCAGGGCCATATTTATCCCAATTTGATCTCAAGCGGGCCAGAACAGTAAAATAATGACTACATAACCTATAAATAATGACAAACCAAAGTTTGTCTTTTTTTTTAGTACAACCCCCCCCCCCCCCCAGAAGAACCCAGTAGTAAATCTGCAGTCCTTCTTTGTGTGGGTTCTTCTGCTGTTCTTATTGGACTGTAGATCAGATTGGTCTGGATGTGGAACCCACACTAACATGAGTTCCACAGCCTGGACTGTGGAATTTAGACACTTTGTGAATTCATCCCAGGGGTGGGACTGGAACCTTTGGGGGGTGCATGTTTGACAGCCCTGCCGTAGAGGCTCTCTGCAGACTCTGACCTTGTGCTGATATCTGCTGTTTTTTTTTTTGTTTGTTTGTTTTTTTTACAGGGGGCAGCTGTCATCAGAATGCTGGCCAGTGTGGTGGGTGAAGAGGACTTCCAAAGGGGGATCAGAGTGAGTCCCATCTAAAGCTTCCACTTGGATTATCTGGTCTGGATCTATGGATGAAAGGCCTTTGAATGCACCAAACCCAGTCAAATGGGAACGATGCATTTGGAGAACACGCTTTCCTTTGAATAAGTTTATGTCCATATGATGAGACACAACATGTGGAGGTGTGTCTGTACATTTAAACACAGATACTTCCTCTTCTTCTTCTTCGTCTTTGAATCAGCCGTAGTGAAACTGCTAAAAGTGAGTAAGAGGACCATGTAGGTTTTGATGCCATTTTTTAAGGATCCCTTTGGATAGGAGTTGGAAAAACACTTCCCTGTCCCTGCTGTCCTCTAGGGCTGTGTATCGGCAAGAATCTGGCGATACAATACAAATCACAATACTAGGATCACCATACGATATATCACGATATATCATGATTGTGTTAAACAGGCAGTTTTTTTTGTTTCTTTCTTTTTTTTAAATGATTATTTCCTTGAAGAATTTAATTACACTAGAAATCTGCACAAATACTAAACACATTTTTATTAGATCCCAACAGGATCTAATGTTACATCACAAAATGTTCAAACTGTGTTCAAACTGAAATTCTGTTTTCCAGACATTCCAGTTTCAGATCCTGTTCAAATGTTCAGATTCTATTAGTTCACAACTAACATCAGAACAGGATTTTTGTGCAATAACAACAAAGGAACTCCCATCTGCCTCTCAGACAGTAAAATGTGCTTTTAGGGATGCATCAAGTAACCATTATTTAATAAAACAGTGTTAAATAATAATAAATAAGATATAAACCATAAAGAAAACCAAAAAACAAAAATGAACCTCCGCCATCTCTGCATTTGAATAAATGCCTAAAATATCAAAACAATACTTTTTAAAATCGATACAGTATCATGAAATGAAATATTGCGATATATTGCAGAAGTGATATTGTGTAACAGCCCTACTGTCCTCCAACATTAGACGGATCTGATCTGGAATCAGGCTGTTTTTGAAAATTCTAACTGTTTTATCACAAACTTTGGTCCCTCATCTTGCTGGATTGTCTGAGTCCATTTCCACCTAACTTCAGTGTCCACAGGAAAAGAATGAAAAGACAGATACGTCTGTTTTTGGGCAGAACAAGAACAACCTGGAACGATACTAAAACTGGTGTTCTTCACTTGTGCCATTGTTGTCCTGATAGACCAGGAAGTAGAATTCCATGACAATTGCGTATTTCCACTGAAAAATACAGAAGTTGTAAAAAAAAAAAAAAAAAAAAGGTCTATTGAATGCCAAAGAATTTAAGATGTTAAAAAAAAGAGTACAGTTTATGTAGGAAATTAAAACAAACAAAACCAAGTGGCATTTTAGAATGGCATACAAAAGAGATACAATAAAATATAAACTAAGTATCATTCAGTTAGTCATAGTTTTCGTAACTAGCTGCATCCTACAGTTGTGTACTTTTCTTCCCCTCTCAGTGTAAAATATTATTTGTGATTATAGTGAAGGTGTTCTCTTCTTCTGTTTCAGATGTACCTCAGTCAGTTTCAGTACAAAAACGTGGATCAGGATGATCTGTGGGACAACATACTGAAGGTAAAGTCGAACACACAGGACTTTACAGTTCTGCTTCTGCTCTGTTGGTCCATTTGTCCACTCTAAAGTATAGATGCTATGAAATGTTTGCAGGCGTTACAGGAAACAGGTAAAGAATTTGCAGTCGAAAAATACATGAAGACATGGACACTCCAGACCGGATTTCCTGTTCTCACCATCAACACGACCAGCGGGGACTACAGCCAGAAACGCTTTCTGTTCAACCAATCCTCTGCGTCCAGGTACGTTTGAAGACCTTTAATAGACCAGTAATAATGTGTTCTAGACTACAGGTGACAAACATGCGGCCCAGGGGCCAAATCTGCCCCCCCCCCCCCCCGGTCTCATGACGTTCTCTTTGTTTTTGTCCTTTCAGTGAGCTGTGGCACATCCCGTACAGAGTCATGTCCACTTTCATGGAGCCTACATCTGTTTTCTGGATTACGAGAACGGTAACAAAAACACAAGATGTATCTGCGAAAGATACAGGAAGAAGGCTACATTCAGACCGCAGGCAAATGTGGCCCAGATCTGAGGACCTCTGTGCATGTGGGTCACTCAGGACCTCTTCTGTGCATGTGGGTCACTTCAGGACCTCTTCTGTGCATGTGGGTCACTTCAGGACCTCTTCTGTGCATGTGGGTCACTTCAGGGTCGCATTCAGTTCAGACTCAAAACTGATAGAAGTCGCATTTCATGTGGAATATGAACAAGCAATCGGATTTCACTAAAACATCCAAATGGTGTATTAAGACCTGCTGTGTGAACGTAGCCTAAAACCTGAGGTGTCCAATTCTGTATTCACACCTGGACAGTCCTTTGGTCCGCTTATTTGATTCAGATCAAATGCAGACTTTAATTTTTTTGTTTGGGTCGGATCGCATTCTTATTGCACTTTTTGCAAGTGGACCAAAATTTGTAAAACAGACGCACGCATGTGACAAACTGTGCTAGCATTGGACAGAAAAGTCAGGGGCGGGGGTCAGTCAGAGACGGTCAGTGTGACGAAAACAAACACGGTTATCATTTTCTGAATTTGTATTCTATTTTACAGACACAAATTTCTGAAATCAATGTGAACTGTCAAGAACGGCTCATTTGGAGCCAGTTTCGAAAAATGGTCATCTGACCAAATGTCCATGAGACATTCAGTGTCCTCATTGGTCCACGTCTGTCCACTGCTCATGGCTGCTGCTGTTAGCTCTGACTACCCATGAAGCTCGGCTACTTCCAGAGGCTACGGTGGCTTCTCAAGCACAAAAAGGTGCACGGTTCCTTGGTTTGTTTCGGCTCAAGGCTGGTTCTATTCACACCAGAAATGAACCGGCCCAGAGTCCATTTGGAAGCGGAACCCCTTCTGGGTGGTCTCAGCTTGTTTGATTGGAATCAGAGTTCACATGTTTGTATTCACACCTATAAAAAAGTCCAGACTTTCCAGGGACACAAACTCTGGTCCATTTTAAACGGACCAAATGAAGTAGCATTGAATGATCTAGTCTTAGCTTTAGAGTCTCCTTTCCGGTGGTTTGTCGTCTTTAATTGTACAAATGATCTTCCACCAATGTCTGTACTTCAAACAGGACGAAGAGAAGATTTCAGGTCCAAAGAAGGAGAGTGGATCCTGGTAAACGTGAACAGTACTGGATACTACAGAGTCAATTATGACCCAGACAACTGGCGACGCCTCCTGGATCAACTGGCAACAAACCCTAATGTGAGTACTGAGCAAAAAAATGAAGGCAAAACATGGAACTGAGCACAAAACATCTGTCTCTGTACTCGCTTTTCCATTGGACATCTGCGCTAAACTTTACCGATGTTTACTAAATGTCGAAAAAAACAGAAGTGTGTAATGTTGGTTGTCCATTCAATCCCAAATGTGCTGATTAGTTTCTTTCTTGTGGTAGATGTCAGTGTCAGTCCTTCCATAAACAGGAACATAAATCTGTGTTGTTTTGAATCTAGAATGCTGGTTCCTCCTCTATCTGCTACAAAATTCTAAACTGATGTAGTTTCCTGCTGTGTCCACACATACACACACATCTGTCAACAAAAATAAACAAAAGAACCAAAAATGAAAAATGAAAAAAAGAACCAATAATCAACAAAATGAACCAAAAAATCTACAAAATGAACAAAATAATCAACAAAATAAACAAAATAATCAATAAAATGAACCAAAAAAAAAAAAAAATCTACAAAATGAACAAAATAATCAACAAAATAAACAAAATAATCAATAAAATGAACCAAAAAAAAAAAAAAAATCTACAAAATGAACAAAATAATCAACAAAATAAACAAAATAATCAATAAAATGAACCAAAAAAAAAAAAAAATCTATAAAATGAACAAAATAATCAACAAAATCAACAAAATAAACAAACAAAATAATCAAAATAAACAAAATAATCAACAAAATAAAAAATCAAAATAAACAAAATAATCAATAAAATTAACCAAAAAAAATCTACAAAATGAACAAAATAATCAACAAAATAAACAAAATAAACAAACAAACAAAAAACAAAATAATCAACAAAATAAACAAAATAATCAAAATAAACAAAATAATCAATAAAATTAACCCAAAAAAATCTACAAAATGAACAAAATAATCAACAAAATAAACAAAATAATCAATAAAATGAACCAAAAAAAAAAAAAAAATCTATAAAATGAACAAAATAATCAACAAAATAAACAAACAAAATAATCAAAATAAACAAAATAATCAACAAAATAAAAAAATCAAAATAAACAAAATAATCAATAAAATTAACCAAAAAAAATCTACAAAATGAACAAAATAATCAACAAAATAAACAAAATAAACAAACAAACAAAAAACAAAATAATCAACAAAATAAACAAAATAATCAAAATAAACAAAATAATCAATAAAATTAACCCAAAAAAATCTACAAAATGAACAAAATAATCAACAAAATAAACAAAATAAACAAAATAATCAATAAAATTAACCCAAAAAAAAAAAAAAAATCTACAAAATTAACAAAATAATCAACAAAATGAACCAAATCTCTGTCTGTGTTTGTTGTTGTGTGTTGGTTTGGGTCTAGAATGCTGCTTCCTCCTCTATCTCCTCCTAATTCTAATCTGATGTGGTTTCCTGCTGTGTCCACACATACACACATGTTTGAGTTCAACTCTTCTTCTCTTGTTCTAACATCCATCCACATCTGTTTGTTTTGTTCACATAACTCTAGTTGCACAAAAATGTCTTTCCATTACAGTTTTGTGTCATATACCAATTTTGCTACACCTGAAAAACCACCTCTTGCCAGAACAAAAACTTTTCATCAGAAAACAAGAGTTTTGGCGAAATTGTCATTTTCCATTAGGCAAATTTTTATGCGTAAGTTATATAAGCGCATTTTGAGGGTCAGTGGAAAAGCAACTTGTGTTAGCTCATGTTAAACATTTGATGAGTAAATATTGCAGCAATTTTGTTGGCAACACAGTCAAGTTTTTAAACCCAAATGGCTCAAAACCCAATTTATTCTTTAGTAGTTCTTGTTCTTACACTTTTTTATGGGTCCCGTTTTTCCCTTGTGCTTTAAAATTTCGTTGCATTTATTTGCAATGACAAAAGGAATCTAATCTAATCTAATCAATTTGAACCTAATGATCTGAAGAGGAACTGGCCAAAGGAAGAAGAAATAACCTGATGAAGTTCATTTTCACCGGTAAAATCTAGAACCTTGCGAATATGACTCAAACAATCGGAACATAGGTTGGTTCATCAGTTTGTCACGAGAAATATCTTTGCACAAAATGTGGTTGAGACATAGCAGAATGATGCTAACCTTCAAAATGTTAATACTGTTTAGAGACAAATGTATGTACCAAAGCCAAAGGTAATCATGCCCACTCATGAAACATCTGACATACTTTCGATATGGACTTCATGTTGCTGCTTTACTTCTACGACCCCAGACAAATCAAACAATAAGACTAATGGCTAAACACAGATTAAAGGCTAACTTGTCATATGATCGCCATAGGGAAATTCAGTCTCTGCATTTGAACCATTCAAACACACACACACAGTACCGAGCATTAGCATTAGCACATAGCATACACTCATTAGGAGCGGTGAGCTGCCATCGAAGGTGCTTTGGTACCAACTCCAGACCTTCATCAGAACCATGGTCAAAGACACGGACAGTAGAATTAACCTTTATGTACCTGTTTTTAATGGCGGGGTGCTAACCACTATGCCACTGTGCTGCCTAAGATCGCACAGATTAGCCATTAAAGCTAATCATTGCATCCACGTGCAGGTCTAGACCTCTTGGACCTCTGGCGGTGCCAGTGTCAGATTAGAGAATTTTATGTATGTCTTCATCAAAACGCTGCCTGGCTGTGATGGCATAGTGGAAGGCACTTACAGTTCACAACAAGAGGGATTGGGGTTTGCAACTGCAACAAAAATTGCTACAGACAGCAACACAGGTCAAACAGGTATTTGACTGACTGCCATTAGCTTTGGTCAGGCAACCACGCGTCATACCAAAGCATTTTTCCTAACCTCTACTGTCAGTTTAAGATTATTGTCGTTTATAAGATGGATTGTGTTTGACTTCTATCTCTATGCTAGCTTTTGCCGCATTTCCACTACGTCACAGGTGTCAAACATGCGGCCTGGGGGCCAAATCCAGCCCGTCAAAGGGTCCAGTCCAGGCCTTGGGATGAATTTGTTAAATGCAAAAATTACACTAAGATATGAACAATCCTTTAGTTCAGGTTCCACATTTAGACCAATTCACTCTCAAGTGGGCAGGACCAGTCAAATACTATCAGAATAACATAGAATGACAACTCCAAATGTTTCTCTTTGTAAATGTAAATATTTTCATGTATTTACACTAAAACAAAGTATAATTTTGCAAAAAATGTGAATAACCTGAACAAATATGAACAACCTGAAATGTCATAAGAGAAGTAAGTAGAATTTGAACAATATTCTGTCTGTTATTAAAAGTTTTGTGTGTTTGTAGATCCACTGTGATCTGTCAGTTATAATGTACATGTGGAAATGAAAAACTGAGGCAGAATATTGTTAAAATTACACATATTTTTTCAGTTTGTTCATGTTATTCACATCTTTTGAAAGGATAGTTTGTAGATGTAAACCTTTTCATAATGTAAATTTACTTTTTTTGCTCTAAAACCTAGAGAAAAGTTTTGAGTTGACATTATTTCTATATTATTCTGTTATTATTTTACTGGTTCGGTCCACTGCAGATCTAATTTAGCTGAATGTGGAACTGAACTAACATGAGTTTGACAGCCCTGATCTACATGGTACTGGCTGGACTCGACTTGACTCGGCCTTTTTGCGTTTCCATTACGAAAAAGGACCTGGAATCTGGTACCTGGTACTAGTTTTTTGGTATCACCTCTGCTGAGGTTCCAAGCGATACTAAACTGTGACGTGTAAACACTGCAGACCACTGATTGGTCAGACAGTTTTCTCTGCGACCCGCCGTTTTACAAAAACAGATGTGGAAGTGGACAGTAAATCTGTCGGTACATTAATCCACATGATAACAGCCCAAAACTACACCATGGTTTGTCGAAGAGATTCAGTCTTTGGTGGCCGGCGTAAAAATTCAGACGAGACATCACGCAATGAGCGAGTTTATCAGCGACCCTCTGAACAGACGACACGGAAATAACGCGCCGCATCACTATGACAACCAGGTACTGGAAAGTCGGTAGGATCCTGGAATGGAAACGGTCTGGAATAGGACCTGGTACCAGAGTGGAGTCGAGCCGGTTCCATGTAGTGCAGGGGTGTCAAACTCAGATCCTCAAGGGCCGGTATCCTGCATGTTTTAGATGTTTCCCTCTTCCAACACACCTGATTCAAATGATAAGCCTATCATCCAACTCTGCAGAAGCCTGATAACGACCGTCAGGTGTGCTGGAAGAGGAAACATCTAAAACATGCAGGAAACCGGCCCTCGAGGACCGGAGTTTGACACCTGTGATGTAGTGGAAATGCAGCATTTGTCTTCATCCTACCTTTGAGTGTTGCCTTCAGGAGGAACTGTCAGCACCTTAAATACTTCACCCTTATGACATTCCTCAGCATTTTTACTTTTTTTTTTTTTTTTTACTTTTTTCCATTTGGTGATCATTTTGGCTGTGTGACAGCTTGTAGCATGAATTTTGGCAAGAACTTTTCTGTTTGGTTAAATTTTTTTAAAAATTCAGTGTCTTATACTTTTACATGTCTTTTGTACAGCACATACTAAAAGTTGTGATCATCCATGAGCATCTTGGAGCTAACCCTAACCCTGAAATTACACTATAGACAACATATCACACATGTATATAATTACAGGAACTTAAGATAATGACATGCTTTTGCCAACAGATTAGATGTGAAAACACTGCCTCTGAGATGCTCACAAATAATCATGACTGGTCTTTTAGTATCCGCCCTTTTACAATCTTTTGTACGTGTACATTTTTGTCTCGAATGTAACCAGAGGGTAGGGCTGCACGATTAATCGATTTTAAATCGAAATCGGATTTTTTAATTAGGACGATTTTTAAAAAAGGGAAATCGTAAAATCGATTTCATCTTTCTTCTGCCTCCGGGCCGCGCGCCTCCGTAGGCTCTTCCTGTGACAGCGGTCTGTCACAGAAGTCCGTGTAATGACCACGGACGTTAAATCTGTTCATGAGCCCGCAGTACTTATAGCAATATAAGCCGTGGCTTCACGCACGGATCCCGCAATTGAAATATAGCGAGATGGGGATCACTCATCTTCCGTTGTCCCGGATCCGTACCGTACTGTCTTCTTCTGAACCGGGTCCGGGTCTCAGGGTCATCATCCTCAGCAGAGGAGCCCACACAGCCCTGTGCCCACACACATGCACCAGCTCCAGGACAGAATCCCTCCAGTGTGTCCTGGGTCGGTCTGTTCCACGCACGGATCCCCCAGTTTAAATAGAACCACATGTGGATCACTTATATTAACCTGGTCCACGCACACACGACTGATGCCTGTCACTGACTGACACTGGTGTCACTGCTGTGGACCAGATACCCAGAAAAGGGGGGAAAAAAAAAAAAAACTTTTTTTTTTTTTAATAATTAATTTAGTCCTCTTACTTGCCTAATTTTTCATTCACAAATGTAAGTTCTTTAACACAAAACCAAATATTATTTATATTTTGTAAGATGTTGAACTTTATTTAAAGCTGTTAGATAAATGTGGAAACAAAAAGGCTATAAAAAACATAAGTATTTGCTCTGATTTGGACATTTTATTATAGTGTATTCCCCTGACAAACTTATGTTATTTTCTTGTTGTATACATTGTTTGTATACTCTACTTCATTTTAAAGATTTAATGAAGAGAAAAAACAAAACAAAACTGTGGGTTCATCACGTGATCCCATCACAGCTTTGAGGTCAGAGCAGTGGGCTGCATTGTGGGCTGCTCATGAAAACGACATGCTGACTTCTGTTGTCTTTTCTAGTTATACCCAAAAATCGAAATAGAAATCGAAAATCGAGTTTTTAGAGGGAAAAATCTGGATTTTTTTTTTTTGCCAAAATCGTGCAGCCCTACCAGAGGGTAATAAATTTGAGGAGGGCATAAGGGTTAAGATATGAGCTTTAATATTTAATCGTATCTCTTTGCACCACCCTCAGATGAATAAATAACTAATGAAAAGACTACATAAATATTAAAAACACAAGATTAAATGCGAAATGTCGATTACAAAGCTAGGCTAATTACTGCTTCACTGCAATGGCTGTTCAATCAAAACAACAAACCCAAAGATAATCTGCTTTATTTCTTTATTTCTTTATTTAGCTTGTCTTGTCCATCATCCTAACAGCAGAATGGTAGTCTGTCTCCTTATGGTGCTGAACGGATTTGCTTTGCCAAAGGAAAACTTCATAGTATATGAGGCTCCCCTTGATATTCTACTGACTTTATTCTGAGTTTTGTTGAACCACATTTCTATGCCGGACCTGACATGGGGGGGGGGGGGGCAAGAAAGAAGAAGGTGGCGAAGACCGTCACAAGAAAATGTCAGCAATACCAACAGTAACAACCATGGAGATAATGACAATGGTAATAATAACTACAACCAGAACTGAGTAAAACTGGGCAGAAGAGAGAGAAAAAAAAACAAAACAAACAAACAACTGATGTTGTGTGGATTTGTTATTGGTATTATTTGGGCGGACAGTATGTATGATATTCTGTTCATGCTTTCTTTTCTTATATTTACTTTCATTTAATAGGTCTTATTTATTTTTATTTTATTTTATTGTAATTTTGGTTGTTTGCTTGGATCATCTGAATTTGAATGTCTTTGATTAGTTTAGTTCCATTTCTGTTGTTTAACTACAAGGATGTGGGTGTTTTCTGAGACCAAAATATATTAGATATTTAGCATCTTTGTCAGCTGAAATCTAACGCTTGTGTTAATTTTTCTGTTATTTTCCAGATGATTCCAGTGATAAACCGAGGGCAGCTCATTGATGATACATTCAACTTGGCCAGGTGACCTGTGCTTCAGACTTCTCTTACTTTTTTCCAGTTCTGTCATCACCATGTGTGCCTTTATATGAAAAAAGTCATTGTGGGACAGTTGTCACCATCTCTGGCCGTGAACTTTCCAGATCTAATCTGTGCTGTTTCCACAGGGCGAAGATGGTTGATGTGACTTTGGCTCTGAATTTCACCCAGTTCCTTAGTAATGAGAAAGAGTTCCTTCCATGGGAATCAGCTGTTAGGAATCTGAGATACTTTGTCCTCATGTTTGACCGCTCCGAGGTGTATGGACCCATGCAGGTATGCATCAGTTAACTGATGTTGTCAGGAAGTTCAACTTTACTTATTTTATTATGTTATCTGCGACAGTAAACTGATCTGCAGTGGACTGGGAAGGTGCACCCATAAAAGTGATTGCCAGTGTAAAAGTTCAAAGTCTCATCACAGTACATGCAATAAGGATGTTATTTTGCTGCAGCTGTTCCTCAATCCCAGCTTTGAAGCTGTCTTTTCCTGCAGGCGTACCTACGGGAACAGGTGAAAGAGCTTTACAACTTCTTCAAGAATGACACAGACAATTCAAGAGTCCCAAAGGAACACTCTTTACAGTAAGGAAACACTTCTGAGGAATTCCCCTCAGTTCATTCTCATGAATCGATGACTGTTTATAAATCCATTATGTGGTCCAAAGGTCCCAGTGGGTGAGCCTTACTTCATCAGCTTATACATTTGTTTGTGGACAGAAACTGTAGAAACTGAGTTTGACAAGTAATTCATTACAGTCAGCTGGTTTTAATAAATCAATTGACAAACTCACTCTCTTCTACATTGTCAGGATCAAGCAGAAAAGAGACGATGGTGGTATCTAGGAGGTGACGATATACTCTTTGCCCAACAACACAAATAGCTAGTTCCAGTCTGATACTGGTCTTTGGTTGAAATTAGTTGAACGTATGGACTTGCTTTCCTACCACAGACCACATTACTATGGCCCAGTGTGCTGTAGCTCTATAAATGCTGGTAGACAGGCTAATGACAATGGTATGAAAAACCACATAAGCATTAGCATCAGCATGCTGCAGCAAGACATGACAAACTGTGAATCTGAAACTGCAGCACTGTGGCTCTGTTTATCTGTCAAATGTTCATTGTGGTCAGTTTCAGATGCTGCAGCTCTTTCATAATTCATAGTTTCAGTTCTTGTTTGTTCAGTATTAATTGTCCTCCTTGTGAATCACAGCTGGACTGACTGGACAGATCCTGACCAAGGAAAATCCATGACTCCCTTTGTGCAGTAATCTACACCTGGATTTACTGCCTCTGTCCACAATAATAGACATTATATAGACTAAATGTCCTCTAACATTAATGTTTGTTTGGGACTGGGGTTGGACATCCCTGGGCTACAGTGATAACCCACATACATATGCTAGTTAACAGTTAAATCGACTGGGCCCTCAGTGCTAATGGTACTGCACCAGGAACTACCACAAACGGACCAATCCAGTTTATGTCAGCAGGTCACTACTTCTACAATAACACAGTCATACTGAAGCCCTGTATTTGTCTTTCGGATCAAACGTTGCTCTGTGTTATTTCCTTAATTTTAAATGGTGGTCACCGTTCTTGTTGGTCGTGTTGGTCATGATAGTCTTACTCCCATGATGTAAACAGGTTTTGGTTCTAGCCCAGTAAAGTGCTGGTACCCCTCTGGAAAAGTGGGTTCCTGGCTGAGGTTTGGTTCTTATGCCATGTTTCCACTACCTGGTACCGGCTCGACTCAACTCGACTCGTCCTTTTTGCGTTTCCATTACGAAAAAGGGCCTGGAATCTGGTACCTGGTACTAGTTTTTTGGTATCACCTCTGCTGAGGTTCCAGGACTGGTGACCAGATACTAAAAGGTAACGTGTAAACACTGCAGACCACTGATTGGTTGGAGAGTTTTCTCTGTGACCTGCCATTTCACAAAAAACAGATGCGGAAGTGGACAGTAAATATAGCGGTAGGTTAATCTACATGATGACAGCCCAAAACTACACCATGGTCGGAGGAGATTCAGCATGAGTTTGACGAGACAACTCGCAACAAACAAGTTTATCAGCAACTCTGGGCAGACGACACGGAAGTAACGCGCCGCATCGCTATGACGACCAGGTGCTGTAAAGTCAGTAGTATCCTGTAATGGAAACGGTCTCCAGGAATAGGACCTGGTACCAGAGTCGAGTCGAGCCGGTTCCATGTAGTGGAAATGCGGCATTAGATTGTCAAAAACCAAAACTGAATTGAAGGGAAACCACCAGTTCTGAACCTGTCTTAAATCTGCCTTGATGGAAAAGGGGTAGTGGAGATAGTAAATACATGTGGACCACGAAAAGAATACTCAGCTGTAAATGAAAATGGTGAAAGTCGTGGTCTTTCACCATAACTCTTATGGTGAAAGACCTTTGTACCATTAGTGAACACCAATGCATTTACTACAGACACTGAAAGTTCTCTTTTTTCTTCAGGTACAACCAGATCAATGCCATACAGGTGGCCTGCTCCAACGACCTCCCAGAGTGTTTGGAGATGGTTGAAGACAAGTTTGCACTCTGGATGAAAAGCACCATCGATGACAACAACAACAACAACAACAACAACAACAACAGTACCAATGCCAATACCACCACCACCTTCATCACCAATACCACCTCTACCACCGCTGCCACCACCACCCGCATCTTCACCAATACCACCACCAGCATCCCCATCTTCACCAATACCACCACCACAACCACTACCACCGCTACCCCTACGACCCCCACGCCCAATATCACCACCACCACTGAGTATGACCTCTACTATATACTCAACTTCAATATACTCAATTTGAGATTTCAAAATAATGTTTTTAACATGTGAAGCACATAATTGTGCTCATACATTTTTTCTCCTTTTCTATTTGAATTCTCTTTGAAGTTGCACAATTGGGTTGTTAGTTTTGACTCTAATCCTTTTAATCCCATAGTACACAGGTGTCAAACATGCAGCCCAGGGGCCAAAACCGACCTGACGAAGGGTCCAATCTGGCCCATGGGATGAATGTGTGGAATGCAAAAATTACACTGAAGATATTAACAGTCAAAGATGTTACAATGATTTTAGGTCAATTCAATCTAAAGTGGGTCACACCAGTAAAATACTATCATAATAAATAATGAAAACTGCAAATTTTTCTCTTTGTTTTACTGTAAAAAAACCCTCAAACACTTAAATTATAGAAAAATGTTTACATTTACAGACTAGCCTTTTACAAAAAAAAGTAAATAACCTGAACAAACATGAACAACCTTAAATGTTTTAATAGAAGTTTGTGGAGTTTTAATAATATTCTGCCTGTTATTAAATGTTTTGTTTATTTGTCGATCCACTGTGATCTGTAAGTTGTGATGCACATGCAGAAATGATAAACTATGGTGCAATATTGTAAAAATTGCACTTATTTTTCTTAACAATTTTCAGGGTGTTTATATTAGTTCATGTTATGTTCAAGTACAGTTCTTAGATGTAAACATTTTCATTACAGAATCTTACTTTTGTCACTCAAAAACAGAGAAAACTTTGGAGTCGACATTATTCATAAGTTCTTATCCTATTATTTATATTATTTTACTGGTCCAGCCCACTTTAGATCATATTAGGCTGAATATGGAACTGAACTAACATGAGTTTGATACCCCTGCTGTAGTATTTGTTGAGGTTGATTGTTAATGGCCTCTACTCTGCAAGTGTTTTTTTTTTTTTTCTTCTTAGCGGCACCTAGCAGGGTTTAATGCTAATGTGCATTCAGAGTTCAAAAAGTTAGGTAAAAGTGGGGGTGACCATGGAAACTATCATCCCTGTTCTTGAAATGGTGTTGGTTAAATGGGTATCCATTATATAAACACATTACATCAGCACACATGCATGTGTTTACATGTCTTTCATTCTTTTCATGCGTTGGGACTGGCCAATAACTGTACACAGTTTGGTTTGGTTTAGGTTATTAGGCAGGTACCATGTACAGAAAACATTCAGCACAGACACATGCACATGTGCAGTGGAACTGGTAAACTAGTCCTGCATGGACCAGCACATCATTTCATGCTAAACTGTTTTTGGTTGTGAAGTCACAGACAGCAGTCAAACTGTGAGATGTCCCTCATGTTGTCTTTGGGAAAATGGCATCTTCCAGCTTCCCTCATTTGCCACATCAGACCACAGGTTTTTTGCTGTGACTTAAGATATTACTGTATTATGTTATCTGTCACCTGTGAAAGATCAAAACTGGACACCAGTTGCACATCTGAAGTTTCCAAATGTAGAGCGGATAAAACTGGGTAAACTAAACACCTATGTTATAAAAGGGCAGTGGACTCTGTGTGTGTATGTGTGTGTGTGTGTGTGTGTGTGTCTCAGGCATCACACTAACTCTGTACACAGCTGACTGCTGCAGTTTGTCGTATTTATGGATTTATGGTCCAGGAACAGACTAGTGAAAATAGCAAGTTGATAGGACTAGTATTTTGGGAGATATTAGTAATTTTGGAATATAATAGCCTTACAATTATGTTGCTATGGCCAAAATCCCGTTGCCTACACATAGAACTATGGGGTAGCGTTTCTAAGGTGTCACATGACCTTCTTAGTGTGAACAGTAGGTGGAGTGACGTTTTCAGACCGCAACATCATGACAACAGATGTTTATGTTTATGTTTACGCATTTGGCAGACGCTTTTTTCCAAAGCGACTTACAGGGGAAAACCAATTAAATCACTCAATCAATCAAATTTTATTTATATAGCGCCAGATCACAAGAAAGTTATCTCTTGACATTTTATATATAGAGTTGGTCAAAACCAGACTCTAAGTCAATTTACAGAAACCCAACAGAATCCTCCAGGAGCAAACACTTGTGACTGGTGACAGTGGCGAGGAAAAACTTCCCTTTAACAGGCAGAAACCTCGAGCAGACCCAGACTCCTGGAGGATGGCCGTCTGCCTTGACCAGTTGGGGTTAAAGAGAGAGAGTAGAGAAGGGGAAAAAGAGAGAGCGATAGGGACTGGGGGAGAGGGGGAGAAGGGGGGAGTAGGGAGGAGTAGGGGGGAGACACATGGAGGCGGTTGAGGATAAGTGAGTGGTGATGATGATAAACAACAGATAAACAATAGGGCCACGTTGCCATGGTGTCATGTGACATAATCTAGAACCCGTGGTTCCCTGTGGGTCAACACGCTAGTTACCTTCGCCAGGAGGTATTGTGATCACTTTGCTTTTTGTGTGTGTTTGTTTGCGTGCTTGTTTGTTTGTTCTCATCTTCAGTGTAAAACTCTTCCACCCATCTTTCCCAGATCTTCCCCACAGATAGGCCTAGGCCCTGGGACCAGCCCAGTCCATTTTGGTCCCAGTAGGCCAAAGCTCAAGGTCACAGCAAGGTCACAACATCTACAGTTTTCCATCTGTCATCACTGAGACATTTTCCAAAATTCATCAAAAATTCCAAACGACTCTGATTCTCCTCCAGTTGGATCCACCTGTAGCTTAGAACAATCTCTTGTATCTGGAACTAAATTGTCCACATCCACTGTGGAATGTGGACTCTGTGGACATTTACACTGAACACTGAAAATCCCATTTCCCACACATTTAAAATTAGAACTCAACTAATATTGATGTGAATTGAATCTAATTGGACAGACACATGACTGGGACCAGATTCAACTGTTTCTGTGTATGGAACAACCTGGAAACTGTTGGATTTAAACAGAAAGAGTGGATCCACACATGCACAGCGTTCAGGGTGCTTGGTGGAGGTTTGCGTTCTCTGAACACTTGTTATAATATAGTGTCACTGAAAGGTGTGAAAATTTAGGGTCAGAAGTTATAAAGTTTCACCAAGAAACCAGAACCTGAGTGAGGCGTTTGCAGTGTAACTGTGTTTGTGTCCGCTGTAGAATCCACCCCAATCTGCGCTCCGTCATCTACTGCCAGGCTTTGGCCGTTGGAGGAAAAACAGAGTGGGAATTTGCTTGGGCCAAGTTTCAGAGCTCCAACATCAGCTCAGAGAAAGAACAGCTCCGTGCAGCTCTGTCCTGCACCAAGACCATCTGGCTGCTCAACAGGTGAAGCCCACAAACACACCTGGAATAGAACCGCAGCGGCGTCCATAATAATAACAGACACACCTGTGATAAGGTGTGTCCCAAACACGCAGCTGAAGGATCAGTCATAAGTTGTCTTATCTTGCAGATACCTGGAGTACACTTTGGACCCTGAGAAGATACGACTGATGGATGTGGCTTCCACTATCAACTACATCGCCCAGAATGAGGCCGGGCAGGCGCTGGCGTGGAACTTCATCAGAGCTCACTGGGACTACGTCAGTCAGCTGTAGGTCACTGTGTCCGTTTACTCACATGTTACAGTGTTTTCTCTACGTCTAGAAGGAATTACAGTTTTCTGGTGAAGTTTGTAAATATAGTTATTAGGCCTGTAATGGTACACAAAATTTTCGGTTTGGTACGTTTTCGGTTTTCAAAGCCACGGTTCGTTTTTTTTCGGTTCGGTACGGGAAGAAAGAAAACCCCCCAAAATGTCTTTAATACATTTATGAATTTTTTAAAAACATTTTTCCCCCAATTTTTGGACACAATAGAATATAGAAAAACAGGAATAATATAATTCTGCTGCTATAAATCAATTAGAAAATAAAATAAATTATTAATATTACTAAATGTATTTTGAACATTAGTATTGCACTTTTCCCTGACGGAGTTTTGAACAAACAAGAAAAATCTAATCAGTTCTGTCAGTTCACATTCTGCAGAAAAATAAACAAAAAAATTCTGCATGAAGTGCAACATTAACAGGAGGGTAAACTGGTATTCTGTTTGAACAAACTGAAGAGAAACACTGACAACAAACTGAACCAAATGATTTATTTTAGTACAGATAGCAAACTGTTAAGGACACTTTGTGTACTTGTGTGCGTGCGTGCGTGCGTACGCGCGTCCAAGGTGCGATTTGTCTGGGGGATGGTTTGTTTGTTGTTTTTTTTTTGTTTTATTTTTGGGTCGGAGCCGGGGGGGTTGGTCCGGTCCGGTCCATAACTAACGTAACTAACGCTGGCATGAAACGAAAGTGAAACTTTATTTTTATAAACTTTCAACGTTCAACTCTGACTTCTATTCCTCTGTTATACAGCGTGCGTGACAGAAACACAGACAGAGCTAGTGTCAGTGTTTTAGAACTACTGTAGTTCAGAGGCGGTAAACAACGTCCGTTTTATTAACGTCTCTTTCCTCGTTGTCGTCTTTCACCTGAACCTGAACTGATCCAAACTGGACTGTAATGATGACAGAGTGTCTTCAGTCTCTTCCTTCCAGGTTCACATCATATTTGTTGTTTTTTTTATGTGCGTCCTTTAATATGTCCGTGTGAAACTTGCGCAGATTTAAAGTTCCGCATCAAACAACGTCTTTCGTTCCTTTGTCTTTTTGTCAACATACTGTGCCGTTTCGGTACAGCTGTGTACCGAACCGAACAGGTGTGTACCGAAACGGTTCGGTACGTGTACCGTTACAGGCCTAATAGTTATAGAAGAGGAAAAACGTAACACAGGCTTTTAGTGTGAGGTAGAGGCAGTATTTCTACTGGAGTTATTTTCATTCCAACAGATTTACAAGTAAATTAGACGTACTGGTGGTGGACCTCAGAACACGTGTTCTCCACCCAAATACAACAGTTGAATGTGAAATCCACAGCAGCAGAGCAGGGTTACACCAGAAGAAACAGCTGCAAAGTTAGTCTGTTCACAGGTTATTAAGACAACCTTTTTTGAACCAAGGCCTACTGGTACCCCCCTATGAAAAAAATAATGTGTGTGTGTGTGTTTGTGTGTGTGTGTGGGGGGGGGGGGTGGAGGGGTATGTAATTCTACAAGTAATGCAACTGACCTGTGTGTGAAGGACGTGGTGGGTTATATACGTAGCTCTGTAGATAAATCTGTGACAAAGTGAAAGTGAGCCCCACACCAAGGTTATAATAGTTTTGGATTTTTCATTATCATTTAGTTTTACTTGGTTTTCACTTTTTTTTCCCTCTAATTCAGTTAGTTTTAATTAGTTTTTAGAGCAGGTTTGCTAGTTTTTATTAGTTTTCGTTCTTTTCTAAATGTTTAGTTGTACTTTAGTTTTAGTTTAGTTGTAGTTCAGTTGTAGTTCAGTTGTAGTTTAGTTGTAGTTCAGTTGTAGTTCAGTTGTAGTTCAGTTGTAGTTCAGTTGTAGTTCAGTGGTCTCTTTTCTCTTCTTCTCTGTGCTCCTATTCAAATCAATCCCAGACAGGACTCTGCTGCTTTAGTCTCCATGTTTCCAGGTAGAGTGGGGACCAGAAGACGACTGGAAACCACAAGTGAACACAAGTGACGGACCGTCAAGTACGACATTTGTGCCACTAGCTAAAATTGCTCGAGCAAAATAAATTAAAAAGAAATCGATTTCATATCAATTCAACATTGACGAAAACTAAGGGAATTTTATCCATAATTTTTAAATGTTTTAGTTAGTCTTGTGAGCACACAATACAGTTTCAGTTAGTTATCGTTTTTTCTTTTAATTAATAAAAATAATAAAAATAATAATAATACATCACACTTATATAGCGCTTTTTTGGACACTCAAAGACGCTTCACAAACAAACAAAAAGAACAGAGATTTTTATTTATTTCAGTTAATGAAAATGTTTTTTCTATTCTAGTTTTCGTCATTTCGTTAGTTTTCAATAATAACCTTACCCCACTCTCCTTATTTTTGACTACCTGCTGCAAAACAAATTTGCAACTGGGGGGGCATATAACCCCCCCCCCACACACACACACACACACACACTCATAGACCTCAATCCATCCTCAATCTGGACCTCAATACTTAATTCTACAAGTAACATGATGAACCTATATGTGGAGGACATGTAGATTAGATAAAGCTGTGGGAAAGTGATCATTGACTATCTGTTCCTGCCCTCCAAAAACAAATTTGTGACGGGGGGGGGCATGTGTGCAAAGGTTAGAAAGGTACAAGTAGGACAATTTGAGGTCACATTAGGTCACACTGAGCTAGTTCCCTCAAAGTCAACTTGAGCCAGGTCTCAAACAGAGGTCAAGCCCAAGGGATGAGGACCTCAGCACCAACACAAAGCCAACGTACAATAATGTCATCTATGATGTCATAGAACAGGCCTGGATCAGGCTGTAGGATGGACAGATTTACAGAACATCTGCCAAACAATGGAAGGAAACGATGGGATGGACTCATGATGGACACAACGGTAACAGATGTTAAATTAAAATAATTGGGCCCAAAATGGAGCCTTGGGGGACTCCATACCAGAGAGAGCTGTAGGCACCTAATTGGACACATAGGTTTATGGGTTCCACTAACAAGACTATAAAATGACTTTGTTGCACAGTGCTGGATTTTTTTGGTTTACCATTTATAATAATAAGGGCTGGATTTATAAGCGCTTTCCTTTTCTATGCACTAAAAGCGCTTTACATTTAATCCAATATTCAGTCCCTCCACCTACAAACCAAGGTTATTATCATTAACGAAAAGTAACGAAAAGACAAAAACTAGAATTATAAAAACATTTTCGTTAATTGAAATTAATAAAAACTATAATTAAAAGAAAAAAATGATAACTAACTGAAACTGTGCTGTGTGTTTACAAAACTAACAAACCTAAAAATTATGGATAAAATTCCCTTCATTTTCGTCTTTGTCAATGTTGGATTGATATAAAATCGATTTATTTCCCTCAAGTAATTTTCTGTGCTGTCACCATCCGACACTTTTTGCTCCGTCACTTGTGTTCACTTGTGGTTTCCAGTCGTCTTCTGGTCCCCACTCTACCTGGAAACATGGAGACTAAAGCAGCAGAGTCCTGTCTGGGATTGATTTGAATAGGAGCACAGAGAAGAAGAGAAAAGAGACCACTGAACTACAACTGAACTACAACTGAACTACAACTGAACTACAACTGAACTACAACTGAACTACAACTAAGCATTTAGAAAATAATGAAAACTAATAAAAACTATCAAACCTGCTGTAAAAATGAATTAAAACGAACTGAATTAGAGAAAAAAAAGTCAAAACTAAATAAAACTAAACTAGAATGAAAAATCCAAAACTATTAGAACCTTGATTCAAACACCAGTGGGAGTGGCACTGGAGGCTAGGTGAGTGAAGTGTCTTGCCCAAGGACACAACGGCACATGACTTGGACAGAGCAGGATTCAAACCCCCAACCCTCTGGTTAGTGGAGGACCCGTTGTACTTCCTGAGCCACAACAGTTTTCCTTCATATTTTCCTGAGTCAGTAAGCTACTGTTTAACATTAGCTAACTTCTGACCCCTCATCCTTCTATTTAGAGCTTTTGTCCAAATATAGTCACTTCAGCTCCAAAAAGCCAATATGGCAATGGCATCTTAACTTAACAGTAGCAGTTTACTGTCTGATATAAAAAAAGGATTTTATATAACTCACGTGATTAAGGATAAACACAGTTAAAGGTTTTATGGCTGTCAAATTTACCAAAGTTCATCAGTGCTTAATTTAATCTGCCCTGTTAGCATAATGTAGCTACTTTAGCTAATGTTAGTATGAATTAGATTTTTTTCTCCAAAGAAGCCAAATATGTGTTAAATATGAGGCGTCAACATGGTGACCCACAATTAGAATTTGGTAGAATTTTAACATTAAACCCTTAGCATCCCAAAGTTACAAATGTTAGCTAATACACAAATACTTAATGTGTTGAATTTTTGTTTAAATTTGCTTAGATTTTTTGCATTGTCTCTCAGCACAGTAGTCTAAGGGCCTCATTTACTAAAGGTGTTCATGTGTAAAAACGTGTGTTCACACAAAAACATGTTAAAGTTTATCTACTAACAGGATGCACTGGCGGTCGCATCTCTCAAATGGTCAAAATAACTCGTCCAACTCATTTAGCATGTTTGCCTTTATGAATATGAAATATGGGCGTTTCTGACAGAACACACAAAATTATTGGGAGGAGTAGATGCAAATATTTATTTAGCGCTGAATGTGATGAACCAAACCTGAAACTGGTTGCGGTGGCTGATTTTTCATCTATACTGATCTAGTCTGAAAGGCAGGTTTGAACTGGAACAGCTGAGGAGGCGGAGCTTAGGCCCAACCAAAGGCAACGCACAGAACCAATCTGATCTGATCACAGTAACACTTACAGAACGACCCAAGAAACAATAATACAGATGTATGTTCTACCCACAATGCCACTGGAGAACTTCTAGATGTTCTAGGGCACAGGTGTCAAACATGCAGTCCGGGGGCCAAAACCAAAGGGTCAAAGGGTCTGATCCGGCCCTGTAGGATGAATTTGTAAAATGCAAACATTACACTGAAGATAATAACAATCAGTGGTGTTCAAATCATTTTAGGTGAATTCAATCTAAAGTGGATCAGACCAGTAAAATACTATCATAATAACCTAGAAATAATGAAAACTGCAAATATTCCTCTTTGTTTTAGTGTAAAAAAAAAAAGTAAAATTACACAAAAATGGTTACATTTACAGACTGGCCTTTTACAAAAATGTCTGAAATGTGGAATTCTAACAATATTCTGCCTGTTTTTAAATGTTTTGTGCATTTGTAGATCCACTGTTATCTGTAAGTTGTGATGCATATGTAGAAATGATAAATTAAGGCGTAATATTGTTAAAATTGCACTGATTTTTCATAAGAATTTTCATGTTCATATTTGTCCATGTTATGTTCGAGCACAGTACATAGATGTGAACATTTTTATTATAGACTTTTACTTTTTTGACTCAAAAACATAGAGAAAAATTTGGAGTTGACATTATTTATAAGTTCTTATTCTATTATTTATATTATTTTACTGCAGATATTCCTTGATTTAGTGTAAAAAGTAAAATTACACAAAAATGGTGACATTTACAGACTGGCCTTTTCCAAAAATGTCTGAAATTTGGAATTTTAACAATATTTTGCCTGTTTTTTAATGTTTTGTGTATTTGTAGATCCACTGTGATCTGTAAGTTGTGATGCACATGTATGAATGATAAATTAAGGTGTAGTATTGTTAAAATTGCACTTATTTTTCATAAGAATTTTCAGAGTGTTTATATTCGTTCATGTGATGTTCAAGTACAGTTCGTAGATGTAAACATTTTTATTACAGAATTTTAGAGTCGACAGTATTCATAAGTTCTTATCCTATTATTTATATTATTCTACTGGTCCGGCCCAGTTCAGATCATATTAGGCCGAATGTGGAACTGAACTAATAGGAGTTTGACATCCCTGCTGTAGTATTTGTTGAGGTTGATTTTTAATTTTACTCAACTCTCAACTCTGCAAGTGTTTTTTTTTTTGCTTTCTTAGCGGCACCTAGCAGGGTTTTTATGCTAATATGCATTCAGAGTTCAAAAAGTTAGAGTAAAGTGTTGGCGACCATAGAAACTATCATCTCTTTTCTTGAAATGGTGTTGGTTAAATGGGTTCTTATTCTATTATTTATATCATCTGACTGGTCCGGCCCAGTTTAGATCATATTAGTCTGTATGTGGAGTGTGACAGCCCTGTTCTAGGGGCTGATCTGGGTCCAGTCACAGTCATCAGTACCTTCTCTGACTAAACTCCTCCTACGGTTCATTTAACGTCTGGATCATTGCAGTCACTGTTCTTATCAGTGCTGGCGGATCCTAGAGCAGTTTATACAGCGGACTGTCTCCGTGACGACAACCAGTAGCACACGCAAAGTCCCCATTTCAATAGGGCGGTCTCCAAGACTTTGACCTGTTGTCATTAGTGGAGGTGATCTGATTTGATCAATACACGCAAATCAATAGCAACTGCATTTTTTAGTGCAAGTAAGCAAATGATATGTGTTTTTTGAGCTCTTAGTAAACCAGGCCCTCAGACTGTCCACTCTGGTCCTGTCAGTCTTTTCAGATGACTGCTCTAACCTGTCCACTGTTTACAGAGGTCTTTCCACACATTAGACTGTCCGCTAACTCGAATAAACAAGCAGAGTCATAAAAGAATAAAGCCTAATTAACAGCGCCTCATAAAAACCTGTCATCCATGGACAAAGGTCCTGTCATTTAGTCCAGACTTATCATTAGTTCTCCTTCATAAAGTCTCTGTTTTTTTCTGTTGGCAGGAAACAAAGTCAGAGTATTCATAATGTAGCAAGTGCTATATAATTAAGATTTGACGATTAGCATTAGCAGGTGGCTTTGCTATAGTCTAGTTAGCAATGAATGTTCAGAGAATTCAAAAGATTTCCAGGATCGGCTAGAGCAGGGGAATGATTAAACTGATGCACAGAATGCAATGAAACCAGGAGACATGAGCTGCAAGTAAAAGTGGTAACCGTGTATTGACAAAAAAAACAAGATTTACAACATACACAAAACAAAGGTTTGATCAACCAGTTATATTATTATGTCCTTTTGTTTAGAAAAACAGCTATTCATAAGTTCTTAATTTGGGTGCACCGTAAAGAGTTTCAATCTGATGGATCTTTTTTCTGTTCTTCCATACGAAATAACTTTCACACAGGTTTACCATCAGTTCCAATTCAATAAACGAAAAAAAAAAAAAAAAAAGTCAGAAGTCCAAAAATCCAGAAAAAATAATCCGTTGTAGTTAAGAGTCCAAACTTAAATAAGGGAATTGGGCTGGGCAGTGTGTGTGTGTGTGTGTGTGTGTGTGTGTGTGTGCCTACTATGATGGTAGATCAGATCAGTTCAGTTCAGCAGATCCAAGTTCTTCTTTCTCCTAGCTCGCCATCGGGGTTTCCAATCTTGGGAAAAAGCCTGGCCTGGATAACACAAGGCCGACTTTAATTACATTCACTCTTTGAGAAGGTTAATCAAACCAAACACATTCAAATAAACCACAAATAAATCACAAATCTACAGCTGTATCCAGTTGACATCAAATTCATTATCCAAAGAAACCAAAAGTGCATAATTTCCCTTTAAATATACAAAACTTAGTTAATATTTCCAATGCATGGTCACTTTTGTCTGTAGTAAGCCTTAAGTGGATGGTCAGCAGGGCCACAGCTCCTGGACACTGTGAGGGGCCACACAGGCGCACTACTTTTAGACAAACTACACTTTCAGTCACTGGAACTGAGTATTGGAACAGTTTACCGCTCAACATAAGAGACTCACAGTCACACGCCTCCTTCAAATCCTAACTTAAACATTGGATGAAGACAAACCAAACCTGTGACCATCAGTAGATTGTCATCACTGTGTTGTTCTGTGTGTTTTTATGTTTGGCCTTTTTGTCAACTGTCCTTCCTGTCACCTGCCGAGGGACTACAGATGGAAATTAGCACTGCTGTTACAATCTGGCATATTTACAGCTGCTATTGTTGTAGATGTTCATTAATATGCACTGTCCCAATTAATTAATTAATTAATTAATTAATTGATTTTAACAATTACGGATAGTACTTCCGGTTTAGCGGATAGTACTTCCGGTTTAGCGGATAGTACTTCCGGTTTAGCTGATAGCACTTCCGGTTTAGCATGCCAATAGTAGCAGCTACGAAGCTAGCACTAACGCCAAGCACTAACACTAAGCGCTAACTAGCGACCGCTAATTAGTGTGCGCGGCGCAGTTAAATACACCAAGTACATGCATTTAACACACATATATACACGTTAGGCAACATATAGCAGCGGCAATCAGAGCAGTGCACTGTGAAATGCAAAGGACAATAGCAACAAGCTAACAGCTAAGCAATACAACTGACCAGTTCAGGAGTTTGGTTCACTTCTCCTTTCTTTTCCCTTTCACTCGTCCTCAGTAGACCTGTAGAACTGGAGCAGAAAACACATCTAAACATTGAACTGTTCAATAATATAAATGCGGTGCAGATCAGTGTTTAAACAGGTGAGTATTTACCTGCTGTCTGACTCCATGTTTGTAGTCCACTCCACAGCTCATTCTGCCGTCTTCTCTCTCTTACTTCCTCTTCCTGTTGCCACTACTTTATTTTATTTTATTGACAATATACAAATATTCAAACAACTTGTCATCCGTATTAAAGAAAATACAAAGGCACGGGTGCAAATAGGAGTACATATATAGATGTCAACAACCATGAAGACTGCAACTTTTGAAGAAAAAAAAGAAAGAAAAACTAAAAATAATGAACAGATAAAATGAGGTGGGGGCTAGGGCTGGTTGCATAAATTCTATTCTTCAATAATTGATAGAAGTGTCAGTGCAGGTTTACTCTGCATGTGATGGAGAGTTTTCATACAGAGCAGAAACTCATGATGGAAACTGGAAAATGTGGGTTTCATCTTCAGATGTTTACATTTGTGTTTGTGAAACTGACCCAGAGTGATGATGTCATTTAGTAAACAGCTGTCTGACATTGTCCAGTACATGTCCATAAGTAATGACCATTACAGACAGTTCTTCAGGAAGGCAAACGTGAATCCAGTCGTAAATGTCCAGTCCAAACACTTCCACGTACAAACAATGGAAAAATTAATGACCTGTGGTTTCAGTTCCATCACACAAAACACAGGTGTTTGTTTCAAAACCAGATTGTTGTTTTATCAGATCGTTGGAGGGATCGACTCCATTCAGAATTTTTAAATGAATTTCTTTGGCTTTTGGGTTTAAAGGAAACTTGAAATATTGAGTTTGCAAAATTATTATAGATTTATGTGTATAAAATAGAGTTTCTATAAGACAGGATGGGATTGGAATTGTTGTTGAGGATTTTCCTAATTATTTTATTGGGGATTTTTAGTTCTTTAAAGCTGGATCTTGCTGTATTTTGGAAATTATATAATAAATAATTTGAAAATTGGTAAGGGGACCTGGGTTACAGTAATAAGTGTGTGTTTTCTATTTGAGGAGCTCGCAGGAACATGTGACGGTCATTCTACTGACCGCTGACTCTGAACATGTTGTCCACTTTGTCTGCTCTCAGGGACGGAGCGTCGCTCATCGAGGGAGTCACCAGCAGGTTTTCCACACAGTTCGAACTGGAGGAGGTAATGTATCTGTTTTTGTCCAGTGGAAATGTCTTTGGGTGTCAAACCCAGTACGACAAACAGGAACAGCCCTAAAAAAATGAACCAGTCGAACCTTTAAGTCAACCCCGTCATTCAGTTCTGAGTCACTTTGGCCTTTTCAAAGAAACAACGGCCTTCAGGACAGAAAATATACAGAGGAATAGTTTGATCCATAAGAGCTCAGATCATTTACCGTCTTGATGAGACTTTAGCCCAATCCCGGTTCACCCCAGCTGGCCCCTCCCCCTTAGCACTACCCCTCCATTTTGTGAGTAAGAGGACCATGTAGGTTTTGATGCCATTTTTTAGGATCACTTTTGATAGAAGTAGGGATGTAACGATAACTGGTTTAACGATAAACCGCGATAAAATTCCCAATGGTTAGTATTACCGTTTAAATTCTAATTATCAAGATACCTGTGTTTGATTACTGCACTTTAACCTCAAAAAGTGACCTGGAAAATGGTCAGACAGTGTCCGTAAGGTTCCATCTTTAATGCACATTTGTATGTTTGATGTTTACATGTTAATATTTGAATGTTTCTGCAACAAAAAGTACATTGTGCCTATTATTTTATTTTATTATTATTATTTATTTATTTTCAAATGCAATATGGTTAAATTATTTCAGGATGTGTATTAGTACTTTTTGAACATTCCGGGCACATTTCAACAATACTGCAATAATAATGATAACCGGGATAATTTTGGTCACAGTAACCACAATTTGAAATTTTCATATGGTTCCATGCCAAGACACGAGTAGGAAAAACACCTCCCTGTCCCTGCTGTCCTCCAATGTTAGACGGATCCGATCTGGAATCAGGCTGTTTTTGAAGATTCAAACCGTTCTATTGTCATGTGTAAAATAAAGACACAGGTTTCCCTGAACAATGAAAATCTTACTTTACCATCCACTGACCTTTCTCACATGTGCCGGAAATACGTAACCGTTGCGGAAATGGACTTCCTGCTAAGCGTCAACACAGTCAGACAAAGGCCCAATCCCAGTTCACCACAGTTGGCCCCTCCCCTTAGCCCTCCCCTTCCATTTTGCGCATTCACTTGAAGGGGTAGGGGTGTCCTGATTCTCGATGAGTTGGAGGGGGAGGGGTTGGGGGGGGGGGGGCTGTTTGACCCTCCAAACAGAGATTTTTCAGGACCACACTACAAACGGTTTACATTTACAAACGAACCTTTCACAAAAATGCGAATAACCTGAACAAATATGAACACTCTTATGCTGCGTTCAGGGCCGTTTTTTGAGCCCGTAAGTCACGATTTCAAACCACGACTCACGACTTTGTAACGTTCCAGGCAAGTCACACCAAACTGCCTGAGCGCAAGGAATTGTGGGCGTTAGATGTAAAAAAACCAGCATGGTGGAGCGTACGTTCTGTTCATTTATAGTCATTTCTATCCCACAGGTGTTTGTTCTTTGATTATTTGAGGGAAACAGAGGAAGAAGAACGGTGCATAAGAGAAGAGAAGCTGTTCTACCTTTGATGTTCTTTGTAGATTTGGATTCAGATTTGGTTTGAATTTATTCTGTCACTCATTGGACTGAAAACTAGCTAACACTAGAGCAGCTGGTGATTCTACAGAACATTTGCAGATAAATAATATCAGATCGATACCTTGTTTTAATAAAAAATCGCATAAACACCACATCCATGGGGGGGCGCCATTGGTACGTGACGTCAGAACTCAGAACTGGGAGAACATGGATCTAGTACGAGTTCAGGTGGAAGTCCCAGGTTGGACTGAACATTCCAGAGCATTTACACCAGTAGAAGGATGGAAGAACAGCAGTTACAGCTGGACTGGAATGCAGCATTAATGTCTTTGTATAAACCAGTGTAATTGGACCAATATTCAGTCTGTTCTTAAATGTTGTGTGTTTGTAGATCCACAGTATCTGTGCGTTAGAATGAACATGTATAAATGATAAACTGAGGATGAATTTGGTAAAATTACACAGATTTTTCTCAACAGATTTCCAGTTGTTCATGTTATTCATATTTTTTAAAGGATACTTTTTACATGTTGACATATTCATGATGTAATTTGACCTTTTCACTGTAATATTTTCCTGATAAACTCGAGGTGAACGTGGAACTGAGCTCAGATGAGTTTGACAGGTCTGGAGTCGTACGTCTGGTACGATACGTTCTACGGTTCATTTACACTAAAGCATGTGGGACGTTAGTGTAGATCTTATGTTTGGACCACGTTGTATGGGATTTGAGGTGAACCTGATGGTACGACTCGTTTATGCTGTTGCTAGAAAAACTAGCTGCATAGCAACATTTATGAGAAGTCGTCCATTTAGAGCCCAAGGTAAGAAATGCGTTATGCATTATCCTGGATTTATTTGAATATAACGGCAAAGAAGATAAAAGATATAAAAAAAACTCAAACTAAACTAAAACTAAGCATTTAGAAAAAAACAAATGCCAATAAAAACTAGCAAACCTGCTCTAAAAACTAATTAAAACTAACTGAATTAGAGAAAAAAAAAAGTCAAAACTAAATAAAACTAAACTATAATGAAAAATCCAAAACTATTCTAACCTTGGTGTCTACCTGACATTAACGTGTCCTCTGGTCTGTTTTTTTATTCATTTATTTTTTACAGCTGGAGGCTTTTGCTGCAAAATATGACCTGGGTTCAGCCTCCAGGGCGGTGGACCAGGCCATCGAGCAGACCCGGGTCAACATCCGATGGGTCAAAGAGAACAGGGAGAAGATCCTGGAGTGGTTTGAGACGGCGGTGGACAACGCTTCATAAACCCAACGTCCACTTTACGAATCAGAGCTGATGAGGACAACGGACCAGAGACGCCATCCTGACAGAACTATGATCCTACTGAAACACAGCTGAGCAGAACCTTTAAAAGAACACTGTGCAGAAACGACAGGACCAGATGTTGGCTCTCATTAGTGTTTAATGACCTGAAAAGAAGAGTTTTGGTCTGTGATTGGCTCCGACCCTGACGATAACCACCGAACTGTACACCAATCAGAGGCAGGACAGAGGAACTGAGTGGAAACTATACGGATGATGAAACTGTTATTTTGAACATACGGGTAGTACGTAATCTCAAAGAAATGTAGTGGTATAAATGTATGTAACACAAAAAGCTTTGTTTTTTTAGTCCAACAGCTGAAGGTCTGATGGTCTACTGGGATCAGCTGTTCATCTGTAAACAATTATTCAAGAATGTTCTTCTGTTAAACTGATATATTGATATTTGTTGTAGAAGATCTTTGGGGTCAGGTCTATAGAGTTTGATCAAAGAATTGGGAAATTTTGATTTCTGAATTTTCCAAATCTCCATTGGTTTGTAATGGGACACATTTCAGAGTGTAGTAACTTTAAAACAGTTGACGGTATTGATATAATTATTATTGGTAATAAATAGGAAGTCACATATGGGCTTTCATTTGGTGCCATGACCTTTGACCTTGACTGACCTTGAAAGGTCAAACCCAGACAGTAGATTTTTTTCTGTCCAACTAAAAACTTGTATAAGACGAAAAGAAACACAAAAAAAAGTCAATTTAACAAGAAGTTTTTGAAAAGTCCAAAGTGTAAATTCAAAATGAACAAGTGCAATAGGATGAACTCCACTAGTGTCACCACTGGACTGATGACACCACCTGCAGGGTGGGATTTGATGGGGGGGGGGGGGGGGGGGGACAACCAACCAATGTAAATAACAGCAGTCTGACAATTTAAAAACGTCCTCATGCTCGATAACAGCCGATAACATAATAACAGCCAATAATGTAATAAATTTGCCAATTTTAAAATGTAATAGGCCAACAACATAATAAACCTCCTGAACCGATAACATGATAACTTTTGGTCAATAACGTTAGAACTTATTGGCTGATTATTATGTTATTTTCCTGGTAAAAAAGAAATTCTTTGCAAATGTAATAACTGAGCCAATAACGCAATAAGTTATAACGTTAGTGGCCAAAAGCTCTTATTGGTTCAGAACTTTTATTCGGTTCTGGGTTGTTATTACATCATTGGCTTCTACAGGGTGTATGACCGTCACCTATGATGTCTGAGTGGATCAGTTATTCCCAGACTTCTGGGGGGTAAAAGGGGTCCTCAGCTGATATTAGATGTTATTATTACCACTCGATGGTTCCAATGCACTGAGCTTTAACTCCCACACAGTTCAAGGAAAGTCACTACAGTATTTATGTTTATCCATGTGCATTATTTATTCATTTAGTGAAGATTTCAAATAAAACTGTTTGAATGTTGAATACAGTTTAAACTAGTTTTGCCAAAGCACTTTGTTCATGTCGTTCTGTATTCAAATGATTTTATGATCAAATAAATTAAGACTAAACACAGTTTAGAAGTCAAGTGTTTTTCTCTTTAATCTGCGTGCAGACCTGTTTACTGCGGAAACGTCTGAGCTCAAAGCACAAAGCTGTCATTTATTATATGTATTCTGTTATAATCAATGATCAATACAGGATCTGTGTAAGTAAAATGATTCATTTCACTAATAAAACATTATTATTTGAACACAAGTCTGACAAAGCCAGTGTTTTTTCTGTGTCTGTATTTTCCCAAACACTTCCCTCTTCTACCTGTTTGGATTCTTCTGACGTGTGTCCAAAAGAATCGGAAACAGAAAAGTCAAAGAAACTTTGCAGGGTTGAAGGAGTGAAAACCTGTATGTCATGCATTAAGCCAAAAGATGATATGGTTTTAGCCTCTGGTTATTAAAAACCAAATGGAACTAAATGATGTGGAATAATGTTGGAACACGAACCAGAGGCAGAACCGACACAGATCCAACTGTATGATCAGATGGGACTGAACTAAAGGTGTTCCAGTTTAGAAAAAAGTAAAAAAACAATAAAAAAAAATAAACGACACATCTGTGGATGAATTGTTTATCAAAAATAATTAAAGTATTGTACATAATTTCTGTTTTTTTGTTTTCCATTGTAATTCAAATTTAATATTCTCCAGTTCGTCCTTCTCAGATGTCCAGTGTTGGAATGTCGTCCAAAATGTCCTGGTGTATGAGCAGTCAAAAAACAAATGTTCTCAAGATTCAACTTCAAATTCACAGAAAACAGTTATTTTTCTCAATATTAAATGTTTGTCTCATAAAGTCATTACAAGGATAAATATCATTTAGTGTTTTCAAACGAGTTTCTTTGGCTTTCGGAGGTTTGGGTAGAGTCAGGTATTTGGTTCTAATCCTGATTAGAATTTCTTTAGGATCATCTTTTAAGACATTTTTCCGTTTTAATGGTAAGGGGAAAGATTCCATGTGAGGACACCATGCCTGAATTTGTTTGTACATTTTTCTCCCATAAAATTAATATCATCTATAAAGAGTGAGGAGACCCTGGGTATTCTGTGATCATAAAGCCACATTCTGCTTCTAAAGAAAGTGTAACCTCAGTAAACTCTGCAAAGTAACTTATGTACAAATGTTGGTGTTTTACTTTCACGGTGCTTGATGATGAAATACAGATTTGTACCAGTCCAACTCTACAGCGTTTCAATGATGCCAAAGGCTGCGACACAAATAAAGATACAATGAAAAAAAAAAAAAAAGTTTTGCCAAAATTGTCATTTTTCCATTTGGTCAGTTCTCCTTTAAATCACACCTAAAGGCAAATACTGTATGTTCTGTTTGTCCAAACCCTGACATATGGAGCTTTTACAACATTAACTCTTTCACCCCTGACACATGAATTCAGGTAAACATGCTGCTGTTTGGACTAAATAAGGCACTAGAATGGACACCAATAAGACATTTAGGATGATGAACCTCAGCTGTGAACTGGAACACACTGAACCACAACAAGGATTTGAATTTAGCTGCAGTGGTTTTAGTTTGGGCTCTTTTTTTTTTTCTAAATCAGTCCAGTTGCTTTTTGACACCTGTTTAACTCCATACATCAGTTCCACAGACAAAACACAGTAAAAACACAGTAAAAAAAAAAATGAAGGAAAATCACCAACAATACTGGAAACAACAGGAAAAACTGAAAACCACAAAGAAAACAGTGTAAAAAAAAAAAAAAAAAGAAAAAAGCCCAAAACATCTATTTTTATAGTGAGTCAGTTTCACTCACTGTTCTGTGTTTGACCCCCCATTCCACAGGGGGCGGGGCTTGAACTGAGCATGCTCAGATGTCTATGGAAAGAACAATAATAATAATAATAATAATAATAATAATAATAATAATAATAATAATAATAATAATAATAGTGGATGAGGAGAGTCCAGGACCATGTGGATGAGAGTCCAGGTCCATTTGAACAAGGAGAGTCCACCCTGGAGGGAAACAGCGTCCTCAGTCGTCCTGGGAGACAAAGAGGAGGACGTCAAACCTCAAAGGCCTGGTCTAACCTGGTCTAACCTGGTGACCCTGGTCTAACCTGGTCTAACCTGGTGACCCTGGTCTAACCTGGTCTAACCTGGTGACCCTGGTCTAACCTGGTCTAACCTGGTGGCCCTGGTCTAACCTGGTCTAACCTGGTGACCCTGGTCTAACCTGGTCTAACCTGGTCTAACCTGGTGGCCCTGGTCTAACCTGGTCTAACCTGGTGACCCTGGTCTAACCTGGTCTAACCTGGTGACCCTGGTCTAACCTGGTCTAACCTGGTGGCCCTGGTCTAACCTGGTCTAACCTGGGGACCCTGGTCTAACCTGGTCTAACCTGGTCCAACCTGGGGACCCTGGTCTAACCTGGTCTAACCTGGTCCAACCTGGGGACCCTGGTCTAACCTGGTCTAACCTGGTCCAACCTGGGGACCCTGGTCTAACCTGGTCTAACCTGGTGACCAGCCAACCAACCAATAGTTTTGCTGCTAAAGTGTAAACAAACAAACAAACAAACAAACTGAACCAAATACAATAGCCCTTGCCTCCCCTTTGTGTGTGTGTGTGTGTGTGTGTGTGTGTGTGTGTGTGTGGGTGTGTGTGGGTGTTGGGGTGGGGGGGGCAGAGGATAACACAACTATAAATGGTGATCAAACATTAATGTAGAAGAAAAGTCATTTAGGAGCCACCACTGAAGCAGCACTGGGTCTGTAGGGGGTCACTGAAGGAACTGAAACATTTTATCCTCACTAAGGTCAGGGGGGTGGAGCCTATCCCAGCTCCTTACGGGTGAAGGCGGGGTTCACCCTGGACATGTGACCAGTTTCACCAATTAACCTATCAGTACTTGTGTTTGGACGGTGGGAGGGGCCATGGGAGGGGCCATGGGAGGGGCTATGGGTCTGTTCTGCAGGTCCACATGGGACCGTGGTGTCGGCTCCGTCGGTTCTGTCGGTGTTCTCACCCATTCGTCGTCCACCGCTCCGTCTCCGTCCTCCGTCTTCTGGACGGCGTCTCCTTCTGCCTTGTTTGCCATGATCTTGTCCGTCCACGACGCTCCGGCCTTTTCATCTCCAGCAAAGTTGCATTTGGTCACCGTTCCACCGTCGACTTTGGCCAAAGAGACTGAAGCACAAACACAAGCAGAGAACCTTCAGCAGAACACAAACACAAGCAGAGAACCTTCAGCAGAACACAAACAGAGGGAGAGAACCTTCAGCAGAACACAAACACAAGCAGAGAACCTTCAGCAGAACACAAACACAAGCAGAGAACCTTCAGCAGAACACAAACACAAACAGAGAACCTTCAGCAGAACACAAACACAAGCAGAGAACCTTCAGCAGAACACAAACAGAGAACCTTCAGCAGAACACAAACACAAGCAGAGAACCTTCAGCAGAACACAAACAGAGGGAGAGAACCTTCAGCAGAACACAAACAGAGGGAGAGAACCTTCAGCTGAACACAAACACAAGCAGAGAACCTTCAGCAGAACACAAACAGAGGGAGAGAACCTTCAGCTGAACACAAACACAAGCAGAGAACCTTCAGCAGAACACAAACACAAGCAGAGAACCTTCAGCAGAACACAAACAGAGAACCTTCAGCAGAACACAAACACAAACAGAGAACCTTCAGCAGAACACAAACACAAACAGAGAACCTTCAGCAGAACACAAACAGAGGCAGAGAACCTTCAGCAGAACACAAACACAAACAGAGAACCTTCAGCAGAACACAAACACAAGCAGAGAACCTTCAGCAGAACACAAACACAAGCAGAGAACCTTCAGCAGAACACAAACACAAACAGAGAACCTTCAGCAGAACACAAACAGAGGCAGAGAACCTTCAGCAGAACACAAACACAAACAGAGAACCTTCAGCAGAACACAAACACAAACAGAGAACCTTCAGCAGAACACAAACACAAACAGAGAACCTTCAGCAGAACACAAACAGAGGCAGAGAACCTTCAGCAGAACACAAACACAAACAGAGAACCTTCAGCAGAACACAAACACAAGCAGAGAACCTTCAGCAGAACACAAACACAAACAGAGAACCTTCAGCAGAACACAAACAGAGGCAGAGAACCTTCAGCAGAACACAAACACAAGCAGAGAACCTTCAGCAAAACACAAACACAAACAGAGAACCTTCAGCAGAACACAAACAGAGGGAGAGAACCTTCAGCTGAACACAAACACAAGCAGAGAACCTTCAGCAGAACACAAACACAAACAGAGAACCTTCAGCAGAACACAAACAGAGAACCTTCAGCAGAACACAAACACAAACAGAGAACCTTCAGCAGAACACAAACAGAGGCAGAGAACCTTCAGCAGAACACAAACAGAGGCAGAGAACCTTCAGCAGAACACAAACACAAACAGAGAACCTTCAGCAGAACACAAACACAAGCAGAGAACCTTCAGCAGAACACAAACAGAGGCAGAGAACCTTCAGCAGAACACAAACACAAACAGAGAACCTTCAGCAGAACACAAACACAAACAGAGAACCTTCAGCAGAACACAAACAGAGGCAGAGAACCTTCAGCAGAACACAAACACAAACAGAGAACCTTCAGCAGAACACAAACACAAGCAGAGAACCTTCAGCAGAACACAAACACAAGCAGAGAACCTTCAGCAGAACACAAACAGAGGCAGAGAACCTTCAGCAGAACACAAACACAAACAGAGAACCTTCAGCAGAACACAAACACAAACAGAGAACCTTCAGCAGAACACAAACACAAACAGAGAACCTTCAGCAGAACACAAACACAAACAGAGAACCTTCAGCAGAACACAAACACAAACAGAGAACCTTCAGCAGAACACAGAAACACTACGGCTGCGTTCACACTGAAGGGAAATGAGTCCAAATCTGAGGTTTGTGTCCATATGTGACCTGGATCTGATCTGATACACACAGTCTGAACAGCACTAATCTGACCCAGACCACTTTCATATGTGGTCCTAAATCTGATCCAGATCTGATATTTTCCAGTGTGACTTCAGTCTGAACGTCCAGGTCGCATTTATCCGACCTTTATGTCATTGAAATGCGACAAACGTCCCAGCTGTTGGTCCTCCATATTTTCTTACTGTAAACACAGTGTGTGTCTGCGTGGTCTGGGGTTCCATCAGGACCTCTGTAGTCCATGTGGGTCACTTCAGGACCTCTGTAGTCCATGTGGGTCACTTCAGGACCTCTTTAGTGCATGTGGGTCACTTCAGGACCTCTGTAGTCCATGTGGGTCACTTCAGGACCTCTGTAGTCCATGTGGGTCACTTCAGGACCTCTTTAGTGCATGTGGGTCACTTCAGGACCTCTGTAGTCCATGTGGGTCACTTCAGGACCTCTGTAGTCCATGTGGGTCACTTCAGGACCTCTTTAGTGCATGTGGGTCACTTCAGGACCTCTGTAGTCCATGTGGGTCACTTCAGGACCTCTGTAGTCCATGTGGGTCACTTCAGGACCTCTGTAGTCCATGTGGGTCACTTCAGGACCTCTTTAGTGCATGTGGGTCACTTCAGGACCTCTGTAGTCCATGTGGGTCACTTCAGGACCTCTGTAGTCCATGTGGGTCACTTCAGGACCTCTGTAGTCCATGTGAGTCACTTCAGGACCTCTTTAGTGCATGTGGGTCACTTCAGGACCTCTGTAGTCCATGTGGGTCACTTCAGGACCTCTTTAGTGCATGTGGGTCACTTCAGGACCTCTGTAGTCCATGTGGGTCACTTCGGGGTCACATTCAGTTCAGACTCAAAACTGATAGAAGTCGCATTTAATGTGAATCTGAACCAACACACACACAAAAATCAGATTTGACCCAAAAATCCAAACTGTGCATTAGAGCTGCTGTGGGCGGAGCCTAACAGTTCAGAAAATGTGTTTAAAAGTGGTTTGTAATGGGAGTTAAAGGGGGGCGGGTTCTGTCTGTTCGGGTTCTGGTTGTGGTTTTGGTTTTGGTTCTGGTTCTGGTTTTGGTTTTGGTTCTGGTTGTGGTTCTGTATGTTCTGGTTGTGGTTCTGGTAGTGGTTCTGTCTGTTCTGGTTGTGGTTCTGGTTTTGGTTCTGGTTGTGGTTCTGTATGTTCTGGTTGTGGTTCTGGTTGTGGTTCTGTATGTTCTGGTTGTGGTTCTGTCTGTTCTGGTTGTGGTTCTGGTTGTGGTTCTGTCTGTTCTGGTTGGGGTTCTGGTTGTGGTTCTGGTTTTGGTTCTGGTTGTGGTTCTGTCTGTTCTGGTTGTGGCTCTGGTCGTGGTTCTGGTTGTGGTTTTGGTTCTGGTTGTGGTTCTGTCTGCTCAGGTTGGGGTTCTGGTTGTGGTTCTGGTTTTGGTTCTGGTTGTGGTTCTGTCTGTTCAGGTTGTGGCTCTGGTTGTGGTTCTGTCTGTTCTGGTTGGGGTTCTGTATGTTCTGGTTGTGGTTCTGTCTGTTCTGGTTGTGGTTCTGGTTGTGGTTCTGTCTGTTCTGGTTGGGGTTCTGGTTGTGGTTGTGGTTCTGGTTTTGGTTCTGGTTCTGGTAGTGGTTCTGTCTGTTCTGGTTGTGGCTCTGGTCGTGGTTCTAGTTGTGGTTTTGGTTCTGGTTGTGGTTCTGTCTGTTCTGGTTGTGGCTCTGGTCGTGGTTCTGGTTGTGGTTTTGGTTCTGGTTGTGGTTCTGTCTGTTCAGGTTGGGGTTCTGGTTGTGGTTCTGGTTTTGGTTCTGGTTGTGGTTCTGTCTGTTCAGGTTGTGGCTCTGGTTGTGGTTCTGTCTGTTCTGGTTGTGGTCCTGGTTGTGGCTCTGGTCGTGGTTCTGGTTGCGGCTCTGGTCGTGGTTCTGGTTGCGGCTCTGGTCGTGGTTCTGGTTGTGGTTCTGTCTGTTCTGGTTGTGGTTCTGGTTGAGGTTCTGGTTTTGGTTTTGGTTCTGTCTGTTCTGGTTGTGGCTCTGGTTGTGGTTCTGGTTTTGGTTCTGGTTGTGGTTCTGTCTGTTCTGGTTGTGGTTCTGGTTGTGGTTCTGGTTTTGGTTCTGGTTGTGGTTCTGTCTGTTCTGGTTGTGGTTCTGGTTGAGGTTCTGGTTTTGGTTTTGGTTCTGTCTGTTCTGGTTGTGGCTCTGGTCGTGGTTCTGGTTTTGGTTTTGGTTGTGGTTCTGTCTGTTCTGGTTGTGGTTCTGGTTGTGGTTGTGGTTCTGGTTCTGGTAGTGGTTCTGTCTGTTCTGGTTGTGGCTCTGGTCGTGGTTCTAGTTGTGGTTTTGGTTCTGGTTGTGGTTCTGTCTGTTCTGGTTGTGGCTCTGGTCGTGGTTCTGGTTGTGGTTTTGGTTCTGGTTGTGGTTCTGTCTGTTCAGGTTGGGGTTCTGGTTGTGGTTCTGGTTTTGGTTCTGGTTGTGGTTCTGTCTGTTCTGGTTGTGGTCCTGGTTGTGGCTCTGGTCGTGGTTCTGGTTGCGGCTCTGGTCGTGGTTCTGGTTGTGGTTCTGTCTGTTCTGGTTGTGGTTCTGGTTGAGGTTCTGGTTTTGGTTTTGGTTGTGGTTCTGTCTGTTCTGGTTGTGGCTCTGGTTGTGGTTCTGGTTGTGGTTCTGGTTGTGGTTCTGTCTGTTCTGGTTGGGGTTCTGGTTGTGGTTCTGGTTTTGGTTCTGGTTGTGGTTCTGTCTGTTCTGGTTGTGGTTCTGGTTGAGGTTCTGGTTTTGGTTTTGGTTGTGGTTCTGTCTGTTCTGGTTGGGGTTCTGGTTGTGGTTCTGGTTTTGGTTCTGGTTGTGGTTCTGTCTGTTCTGGTTGTGGTTCTGGTTGAGGTTCTGGTTTTGGTTTTGGTTCTGTCTGTTCTGGTTGTGGCTCTGGTCGTGGTTCTGGTTTTGGTTTTGGTTGTGGTTCTGTCTGTTCTGGTTGTGGTTCTGGTTGTGGTTGTGGTTCTGGTTCTGGTAGTGGTTCTGTCTGTTCTGGTTGTGGCTCTGGTCGTGGTTCTAGTTGTGGTTTTGGTTCTGGTTGTGGTTCTGTCTGTTCTGGTTGTGGCTCTGGTCGTGGTTCTGGTTGTGGTTTTGGTTCTGGTTGTGGTTCTGTCTGTTCAGGTTGGGGTTCTGGTTGTGGTTCTGGTTTTGGTTCTGGTTGTGGTTCTGTCTGTTCTGGTTGTGGTCCTGGTTGTGGCTCTGGTCGTGGTTCTGGTTGCGGCTCTGGTCGTGGTTCTGGTTGTGGTTCTGTCTGTTCTGGTTGTGGTTCTGGTTGAGGTTCTGGTTTTGGTTTTGGTTGTGGTTCTGTCTGTTCTGGTTGTGGCTCTGGTTGTGGTTCTGGTTTTGGTTCTGGTTGTGGTTCTGTCTGTTCTGGTTGGGGTTCTGGTTGTGGTTCTGGTTTTGGTTCTGGTTGTGGTTCTGTCTGTTCTGGTTGTGGTTCTGGTTGAGGTTCTGGTTTTGGTTTTGGTTGTGGTTCTGTCTGTTCTGGTTGTGGCTCTGGTTGTGGTTCTGGTTGTGGTTGTGGTTCTGGTCAGACTCACAGATGAATGGACTGTCTCCTCTGGTCTTCAGGCGGACTTCCTGTCCCGCCTCCAGCTCCGTCCGGTCCATCTCAGACTCCGGGTACCAGAAGGCCCAGGTCCCGGCGGGTCGGTACCGGTCCGTGACTCGGACCAGTTCAGGTTGATTCACCAGCGCAGACAGCTGCTCCTCCGACAGACGATCCGATTCACCTTTAGCTTCCACCTCTGCAGAGAGACACGAGAGAACATGAAACTAAAAATTTAATTAAAGAAAATAAAGTTATCAAATTAAATAAAAAACAAAATTAAATAATAATGTAAAAACAAAAAATAAATGCCTAAAAATAAAATAAATGAATAAAAAAGAAAAATAAAGAAATAAAAATAACTGAACTACATAAATAAAATTACATAAAAATCTAATAAAATAAATAAAATACAAAATAAACACAGAAAAAAAAATAAAATAAAAATAAAAAAATAATTACATAAATGAAATAAAATAAAAATAAAATAAAATTAATAACACAACAAAAATAAATACATAAAATAAAAACAAGTAAATAACTGCATAAATAAAATCAAATAAAAATCAAATCAAAGTAATAATAAAAATTCAAAATAAACACATAAAATTTTAATTAAAAAAATAACTATTTAAATAAATACAAATCAAATGAAATAAATACAATACAAATAAAACATACATACATAAACAAAAATAACTACATAAACAAAATACAATTAAAGTCAAATCAAATAAAAATGTAATAATAAAGTAAAAACAAAAAATAAATACATAAAAATAAAATAAATGAATAAAAAAAGGAAAAAAAAAAACTACATAAAATAAAATAAAATTAAAATAAAATCAAATAAAAATGTAATAATAAAATGACAACAAAAAATAAATACATAAAAACTTAATAAATGAGCTGAGGTGCTGATTCAATTCAATTTCAATTCAAGATGGATTTTTTTTTTCTTAATTCAAGATTTTTTGCTTGATTCATGAATTTTTTGGGGAACTTTCATTCAGATACAAGAACTGATTTATAGACCACAGATCTGGAAAATCTGATTTACACGAATCTGACCAAGATCATTTTCACTGGTTCCACTGGCAGATTTTTTTTAGCTAAATTCAAGATTTTTTGTTTAATTCAAGATAGATTTTTTTTTTTTTTTTTTGTAATTAATCAAAACAATCTTCCAGTGGAACCAGTGAAAATGATCTGGGTCAGGTGTGGATCGTTAGCGTTGTTCTCGTTTGGACTCACTGTAGGACGACATGAGGAAGCCGGTGTTGACCTTCTTGGTGTCGCTGAAGTTGGGTTCCACTTCATTCCCGCTGGCGTCAAACTTCCTCTGGTGGATACGACTGGGTTTGACGTAGAGAACGTAGAACCGTACCTGATAGAACAGAGGAAAACGATGCATTCAGGGTCAGTGGGAATCTGGAACAGATGATCCATAAATGTGTGTGAGGGTTCTACGATGATCCATAAATGTATGTGAAGGTTCTAGATAAAAGTGTGTGAGGGTTCTACAGATGATCCATAAATGTGTGTGAGGGTTCTAGATAAATGTGTGTGAGGGTTCGAGACAAATGTGTGTGAGGGTTCTAGATAAATGTGTGAGGGTTCTACAGATGATCCATAAATGTGTGTGAAGGTTCTAGATAAATGTGTGTGAGGGTTCTAGATAAATGTGTGTGAGGGTTCTACAGATGATCCATAAATGTCTGTGAAGGTTCTAGATAAATGTGTGTGAGGGTTGTAGACAAATGTGTGTGAGGGTTCTAGATAAATGTGTGTGAGGGTTCTACAGATGATCCATAAATGTGTGTGAGGGTTCTAGATAAATGTGTGTGAGGGTTCTACAGATGATCCATAAATGTCTGTGAAGGTTCTAGATAAATGTGTGTGAGGGTTCTACAGATGATCCATAAATGTGTGTGAGGGTTCTAGATAAATGTGTGTGAGGGTTCTACAGATGATCCATAAATGTCTGTGAAGGTTCTAGATAAATGTGTGTGAGGGTTGTAGACAAATGTGTGTGAGGGTTCTAGACAAATGTGTGTGAGGGTTCTACAGATGATCCATAAATGTCTGTGAAGGTTCTAGATAAATGTGTGTGAGGGTTGTAGACAAATGTGTGTGAGGGTTCTAGACAAATGTGTGTGAGGGTTCTAGATAAATGTGTGTGAGGGTTCTACAGATGATCCATAAATGTGTGTGTGAAGGTTCTAGATAAATGTGTGTGAGGGTTCTACAGATGATCCATAAATGTGTGTGAGGGTTCTAGATAAATGTGTGTGAGGGTTCTGCAGATGTACCTTCTGATTGTTGACGTCAGTAACTGCGTGTCTGGAAACGTCCATCAGTTTCCCCTCCACTAGAACACCGTTCCCCCTGCGGACCAACCCAAACACATTTCTACCACTGCCACAGATATTACCCATCATGCCTAGTGCCTGCAGCCCCAGCCTGAGGGGGCAGTGATTACTGGGCCTGTAACGGTCCATGTATACAGAATTATATTTGTGCCAGTTTCTTGAGCGAGCAACGATAGATTCTGAGCACACAATTACAGATTTTGAGCACATAAAAATATATTTTGCGAGCACATCAATTATATTTCAAAAAGAAATTACGCTTGAGCGAACAAAAATCGATATTGTGCTCCATAAATGCGTTTGCATGTTAGTTTTACTCATAATGTTCTCTCACCAGTTCTTTCCATGGCGCACACACAGACCGCTGCGCTCGCTCACTTTCCCCTTCCCTCTCTCGCTCAACCTCCCTCTCCCTGCGCGCTCAGGTTGTCGTGTCCGCACGCTCAACTTGACACACACGTTACAATTGTGCCACAAAACTAACCAATCGGAGAGCTTGCGGAAGTACACTCTGATTGGCTGTTCACTCTCCAATTAGCTCGCTAGTTACATTTACCCAAAAAAACAGCGCTCGATGAGACAGACACGGACCGGAAGAGGAGGAATTGATTCTACACAAACTTCAGTCAGTATTTATTATTATTATGATTATTGTCTCATGTCATACCACTACTTTGTTTAGTTTTTGTACTATAGTGCCGTAACGTTAGGACTGCATTGTCTGGGTTTACATTATATGTTTATTTGTATAAGTTTGTGCAGAATCAATTCCTCCTCTTCCGGTCCGTGTCTGTCTCATCGAGCGCTGTTTTTTCGGGTAAATGTAACTAGCGAGCTAATTGGAGAGTGAACAGCCAATCAGAGTGTACTTCCGCAAGCTCTCCGATTGGTTAGTTTTGTGGCACAATTGTAACGTGTGTGTCAAGTTGAGCGTGCGGACACGACAACCTGAGCGCGCAGGGAGAGGGAGGTTGAGTGAGAGAGGGAAGGGGAAAGTGAGCGAGCGCAGCGGTCTGTGTGTGCGCCATGGAAAGAATGTGTGAGAGAACATTATGAGTAAAACTAACATGCAAACGCATTTATGGAGCACAATATCGATTTTTGTTCGCTCAAGTGTAATTTCTTTTTGAAATATAAATGATGTGCTCGCAAAATATATTTTTATGTGCTCAAAATCTGTAATTGTGTGCTCAGAATCTATCGTTGCTCGCTCAAGAAACTGGCACAAATATAATTCCATACTACACGTACGGAACCGAACCGTTCCAGTCCAGTCCACAGCTGAACCCACTAAAGCTGTCAGTGATGTCACTGACAGAGGGGCGGAGCTTATTCCAGACTTCAACTGGAGCCGAACAACAAATGCAGATCACAAACAGTACTGGCAACAAGTGGTCAAAGAACACAGGAACATTTCTGGTCATTTCAATAAACCAACAGTGGTTGAGGACTTTCTAAGGAACATTTTTATGTGAGTGTCAGTTTGATTTTGAGAATAAAAGGACAGATTGTTCTAATCTGCCTTCTTCCCTTGGACAGTTGTGTTCTAGTCCACAGACATCTGCTCCTGTCTGGAACACCTCTGCTCCTGTCCGGAACACCTCTGCTCCTGTCCGGAACACCTCTGAATATGAAGGAATTTACATCAAAGTTGGACTGAACTCATTTGTCCACATATGGAACCAAATGCAGGGTTCGAATCCAAAGAATCTGAAAACACATTGTTGGACCACCCTAGTCCTCATCATCCTCATCAGCTGAACCCTGCAGGTCTGGACCTCCTGGGTCCGGGTCCGGGTCTGGGTCCGTACCTGTGGTCCGGGTCCGCCTTGAACCCGTACTCCAGCCTCTCATTGTGAACTGGTTTATTCTGTAAAGTCGTGTTGTGGTAAATGCGGCTCATCTTTCTGCAGACTCTCCAGCTCTTGTGTTTTCCGTGATTTGTTCCAGTTCTTCACTTCCGGTTCCTGCTCCAGGAGGAGGAGGTGCGTTAGGTTTCTACACCCGCAGGAACCGAACACACATCTGTGAGGGCGGAGACGGAAAACTGAAGGGGTTTTTTGTATTTTATTTTATTTATTTATTTTTGTGATTGTAGGAGCTATTTGTTTGTTTAGTTTTTTGTTCAAAGTTAACTTACCTTTTTTTGTTTGCTAATTTAGTATTTTTTGCTAATTGTTTATTTTTTCTTTGTTAAATATTTAGAAAATATTTTGTGGATTTTCGTGGTTATTGCTTTCATTCTGTAGTATTTAGCACCTTTAGTTTTGTGTTTTCTTCTTGGTTTAGACCATGGGCACCTGGGCAGAAACAGGGAGCACCAAGTTAGACCAGCATGCACCTGGGTGGGCCTAGGGTTTAATACCAGACACACACACACACACACACACACACACACACACACACACACACACACACACACACACACACACACACACACACACACACACACACACACACACACACACACACACACACACACAACACACACAGCACAAAGGCCTTAGTTGTTGTTTGCTGCAAAATCCTCAAAATAAACCACTTGAAACACATCTGTGGTCTGGACTTTGTAGTTCTGACAGCATAAACCTGAAGTTCAGTCACTTTGAGTTGATTTCATTTAGATGACAAATAGCCGCTACAGTAATTATTAACATTATTGGGAAAAAGAAGAAGAAAAAAAAAAACAATTTCTTGTAGAGACAACAGGAAATGTGAAAGCACTAAATAAATCAACATTTACAAAACCTCAAGGCATTAAAATAATAATGTAATATTCATATTGATAAAACATGAAAAAACAGGCACTGAAATAATAATAAATACATTTCAGCAGATTCACAAATTGTTTCCACAGTCGGATGGGAGTGTCTTAAATACAGAAGTCTATTGCATTCACATAAAAAAAATTAAATTCAGTTGTTTTTCTGAATTAACGATAATTAAATACAAATAATAAAAAAAAATAATTAAAAACAGAGCCAATTTTTTTTTAACATACTGTTTTAGGAAAAAAAATAAAATTCAGCTCTGATTTTCTCAGTCAATGGGCCAGTAGTTTTTTTTTTTTTTTTTTAATTGACAATATACAAATATACAAACAACATGGCATCCATATTAAAGAAAATACAAAGGCACAGGTGTGGATAGGAACAACCATGAAGACTGCAATTTTGGAAGAAAAAAATAAAAAAAGAACTAAAAAAAAAAAAAAATTTAAAAAATAAAATGAGGTGGGGGCTAGGGCTGGTTGTATAAATTCTATTCTTCAGTAATTGACAGAAGCTTCAGTGCAGGTTTACTCTGCATGTGACTGAGTTTTCATACAGAGCAGGAACTCATGATGGAAACTGGAAAATGTGGGTTTCATCTTCAGATGTTTACATTTGTGTTTGTGAAACTGACCCAGAGTGATGATGTTATTTAGTAAACAGCTGTCTGACATTGTCCAGTACATGTCCATAAGTATTGACCATTACAGACAGTTCTTCAGGAAGGCAAACGTTTGTGTGAAGTAAATTAAATGTCCAGTTCAAACACTTCCACATACACTCACAGTCAATGAAAACTTTGAGACCATATTTTTCGACATAATTTTTATTTTGAAACCCTAAACTGGAATTTTTCCATATGAATCACTTGTTTAGGATATTGGCACACAAACACAAATCTGAAGTTTCAAGAAGAATTTCAAAACAAAAAACTTAAAAGAAAACGGCACCTGCCAAACACACAGTCCCAACAGTAGCGGTCCTGGTCCTGGTCCTGGTCCTGGTCTGCAGTGGTCCCTGTCTCTCTCCCTGGTCTCTGTTCATCAGAGCCTGTGCTGTTGTGGTGTTCCTCCAGGTCTGGGACCAGCCCACCCATAGTCCTGGCTGTATGACTGGAGCTCAGACCGGCCTCCTCCAAACCCAGGTCCAACCCGCAGACGTTGTTCAGGTGACAGTCGTGGCATGATGCGTTCACTGGACTAACAATGGAGGCCTTTTCTGGGCCTTTATATGGGCCTTCCAAACCAGTCCTCAGACTGTGCACAGACCCACTGAGTATTACTCAGTGTGTATTTGGTCCACTTTAGCAAACAGACCGACCCATGTGCAATGAACCGAGACAACAGGACACCTGATCATGATCTGAACGAGCAGCACTAAGGCAGCAGGAAATACACTATGAAGAACTACAACCAACGACAAGTAGAAATCTGCACACATTTACACCTCAGAGTTTCTCTGGACTGTCAGTGTACATACAATGGACAAATAAATGAACTGTGCTTTCAGTCTCATCACAGAAAACAGGTGTTTGTTTCAAAACCAAATCGTTGTTTTATCAGATCATTGGAGGGATCGACTCCATCCAGAACTTTAAAATGAATTTCTTTGGCTTTTGGGTTTAAAGGAAACTTCAAGTACTGGGTTTCAGTGGTCCAGTAGTGTCTGATCCAGGCTGGACCTCCTTCCACCTGGGCCCCTGAAAACCCTTCAGGGGAGCGTGAAGGTGGTTCCAGTTCCATTGAAGGATCATGGAACTAGTGTCTTTTCCAGAACTTTACAGAACCAAGCTGTGCTCTGACCTCCAAGCCCCGCCTCCTGTGGGTCTGGGAGGGGCTTAAACCACAGTGAACTGGGACACCAAGCCCCTCCCCCACAGATCTACTTCTGAATAATGCTCTTCATCAGGTCCGACAAATAAATGAATGCACATTTCCACTCCTCTGCTGTTTACATGTTCTTTAATGCTGGTGAATGTCATTTAGTTTGACTTCATTAACACCAGCTCCAACTCCCACGTCACAGCGTCATGTCCTGCAGGAAGCTGGGCTCCGGGCTCCAGGGTCCGGGCTCCAGGGTCCGGGCTCCTGTGGGCCTTCAGTGTCTTCAGCTCCAGTTTGTAGCTGCAGATCTACATTTTGTCATCTATCATCAGCCTGTTCTTCATTTACAGCAGGGGTCTCAAACTCATTTTCTTTCAGGTTCCACATTCAGCCTGATTTGTTTTCCAGTGGGCCGCATCAGTAAAATAATAACATAATAACCTATAAATAATGACAACTCCCAATTTTTGTCTTTGTTTTAGTGCAAAAAAACCCCCATTGAATTATGAAAACACTTACTTTTATGAACTGTCCAAACCAAAAAAATATGAATAACCTGAAAAAGCTGAAATTTCTTGAGAAAAATAAGTGCAATTTTAACAATATTATGCCTCAATTTATCATTTCTACATGTGCAGTATGGATTGGATCTACAAAGACACTAAACACTGAGTAACAGGCAAAAAATTGTTAAAATTGTGCTTAATTTTCTTTAGACATTTCAGGTTATTCACATTTTATTGTTACAGGATAGTTTGTAAATGTTAATATTTTCATAATTTAATGTTATTTTTTGCACTAAAACAAAGACAAAAATTTGAAGTTGTCATTATTTATAGGTGTAGTGTAATATTTTTTTCACATCAAACCAAGAAGAAAATATGGAGTGATTATTTTTTGTAGGTTATTATGTTATTATTTTACTGTAGATCATATTGGTCTGTATGTGGAACCTGAACTAAAATGATTTCCACAGCCTTGACTGTGGAATTTTTATGCTTTGCAAATCCATCCCAGGGGCCGCATTGGAACCTTTGGCGGGCCGCATTTGGCCCCCGGGCCGCATGTTTGAGACCCCTGATTTACAGGATGAAAATGGGTGTTTTGGTGTTTGAGCCACTTTACAAAAGCTGATAAAAGTTTCCAAACAAATTCTACTCAAAGCAGCTAAATGTGGAGCTTTTAGGAGATAAAAAGTTGCTAGAATGAACTGAAAAGTTGATAAATCTGGCAACAAAAGCATGACTAACTGTACAAAACCATCAATTTTCTAACTGAAGCAGTGGATGGATCTAAAGGTCCATGTGATCTGTTCATAAATCCAGAATCTGAACTTCCTGTGGACTCAGTGGACCGTGTCCTCTGCAGGGTGGACTCGTTTGACCCCCCTCCTCTTGGTGTTGTGGGACTTGGCTGGTGTTGCAGTGGGACGTCCGCGGTCCAGATCATCAGCGTGGGCTGGAGCTCCACATCCTGTTCCACAGAACCTGGAGCTCAGGGAGCCTCCATCTGGGCTCCGACCACACACTTCAAACTGTTCTGATGAATTTATCACGGAGCTGTTGAGGAGGTGGGCGTCATCTGCTCCAGTCAGAACCTACAAGAAAAAACAAAACAGAACCATCTGAGAATTAACTCAGACAAAAGTACAAAAGCACTGGGAGAGCGCAGACCTCCGCCTCGGCAGACACCCCCTGATCCACACCAAAGTTTAGCCATTTGTTCCTTGTGCCAGTGTCGACATTTAATGAAAATTTCATCCAAATCCGTCCAGAACTTTGTGAGTTCTCTTGCTAACAAACAAACCCTGATGAAAACAGAACCTCCTTGGGTACAGATGATGTAAAGATAAAGCAGCAGACTCAGGTCAGTCTGAATTCAGTCAAAAAGACAGAACAATACTCACAGCCCACCAACCTTTGTCTGAATATTACCTGTATACATCCTATAGCACCTGTGTGTGTGTGTGTGGTTATTTATTTATTTTTTACACCTAAAATAGCAAACTTTAATTCTTTTGAAAATGTTTGTGAAACAGTGGAGGTTCTGTTTTCATCAGGGTTTGTTTGTTTGTCTGTTACAAAGAGAACTCCAAAAGTTCTGGACGGATTTGGATGAAATTTTCAATAAATGTTGATTCTGGCACAAGAACAAATGATTACATTTTAGTGGTGACTGGATGGTGTGTGTGTGTGTGTGTGTGTGTGGGGGGGGGGGGGGGGGCTCTCCAAGTGCTGTTCTAGTTCTACTTTATTTTTATTCATTTTACCTACAGACAGTAGAACACAGAGACCAGGGGTCAGTGTTTGAACACTAAATATAGAAAGGACACACAGTGGTGGTTCTGCTTTTGTTCATAGTCCAGTGCTTTATGAACGTATGTTCTTTGATCTGCAGATAATACATCAGTGTTTCCACAGAGTCCAGGTCCTCTGTTAGAACCACTGATCCTCACAGGTCCATCTGTCTGCACACAGGTCCTAGTATCAGCTGTTTTGGAAACAATTCTAAGAATTTTACAGACGTATTTGTCTGCTTTCTCTAATACGTCTGCAGGGAACAGCCTGAGCAAAAAAAACAAAAACACTAGGCGTCCTTAGGAATTAGTCATAATGTCCTCAATTATTTCAAAAAGCTTTTTTCCCAGAAACACTTCCATTTTCTACATGTCCAGAACATGTGTCCATAACACGTGTCCAGAACATGTGTCCAGAGCACGTGTCCAGAACATGTGTCCAGAACATGTGTCCAGAACACGTGTCCACAGTGTGTCCTCTGGTCCTGTTGCTGTCCCTTTCCTTCAGTACTGGTCTGTGGTGTCATGGTGAACCTACTCAGGCTTTTCCATCCAGATCCGCTCCATCTTTCAAAACTGAACATGTTTGTTGTACATTCTAAACCAAACGCTGTGACCACACTAGCTCCGCCTCCTGTTTGGACTGAACATGTCATGTGTTGTTTCCATTCGTGTCTGCAGAGCTTTAGATCCTTCAGAAACAGTTGGACTGGCAGACCTTTGTATGCATCTGGAACAGTTGTACTCAGTCAGCCCCAGAACCTGAAAGTCCTTTTCTTCTGTCTTTATTGTTAAATGTTGGGTTGTTTTGAACATGTGTTCTCCTGCTGGTGTGTTCGTGTCGTTTGGACAGGGTGCAGTTTTCACCTGCTCAGATGAGTCGTCCTCTTCCTTCTGCTCCGTTTCTGCTGATATTAAACTGATGTCTTTATTAATACCTGGAAAAACACATGAATGAAGTTAAAGAGAAAAGACCGTCCTGTTCATACAGTTCCAGCTGCTGGATAAACAACCCAGTCTTTTCCTTCTGACTTCCTTTGGCTTAAAATAATCCATTCATTCAAATCGTTCTTTGTAACTATAGAAGGAGCAGTTCTTAATTCAGTGTTGAATGTGTTGTGGTGTTATTTATTCCATCTATAAAACAGTTCACAGTAAACCCCACCACATCATATCAGTATATGAACTTCATGTGTAACTTTACTGTAAATACTGAAATACTACGCACAGAAACAGTTAAATGACAGGCTGTTAGAGTCTCCTGTCTGACTCTGGTCTGTTTTCAACACTGATGGAAAACCTGCACTTTCACCACAGTGGGATCCAAAAAGTCTGATCTGGTCTAATCTGACCTGATCTGGTCCGAACCGGTCTGGTCTGATCTGATCTGATCTTGGTCTTTGTCCTGATCCTGACCTCTGTCCTGATCCTAGTCCTGGTCTCTGTCCTGATTGTGATCTTGGCCCTGATCCTGGTCCTAATCCTGATCCTGAACCTGATCTCTGTCCTGATCCTGGTCCTAATCCTGATCCTGATCTCTGTCCTGATCCTGGTCCTGATCCTGATCTCTGTCCTGGTCCTAATCCTGATCCTGATCTTGGTCCTGATCCTGATCTCTGTCCTGATCCTGATCTTAGTCCTGATCCTGGTCCTAATCCTGATTCTGGTCTTGGCCCTGATCCTGATCTCTGTCCTGATCCTGGTCTTGGTCCTAATCCTGATCCTGGTCTTGGCCCTGGTCCTAATCCTGGTCCAGGTCCTGGTCCCAGTGTCAGTGTGTGTAGTTCACCATGGGCGTAGCGTCCCAGTTGGATGTTGATCCAGATGTTGCGTCTCTGAGCCCATCCTCCAGGAGCCTCCACCTCATACAGACGTTCTCTGTGTTCTGTGTGTCTGTGGAGGAACCGTCTGCAAACTGAACACACACACACACACACACACACACACACACACACACACACACACACACACACACACACAACACACACACACACCATTAACCCTTAGCAGTCTGGAATACAAGTGTAAGTCAGCAGTGCCAAACCCAGCCCACCGCAGGGTCTGGCCCCGCCCACTGCAGGGTCTGGCCCCGCCCACTGCAGGGTCTGGCCCATGGGATGAATTTGTAAAATGTAATGCTATCTTGAATGGCTCAGATCAATAAAATAAAATACTACTATCATATTAACCACTGAACACTGACCACTCCAATGTTTTCTCTTCGTAAACATTTTCATGTCATTTTACTGTATTTATATTAAAACAAACTATCATTTCATAAAAAATATGAATAACTTTAATAAATTTGAATCCACTGTGGCCTGTACGTTCTAATGCACATGTGTAAACGACAAACGGAGGCAGAATACTGGTACAATTATTCAGATGGTTCATGTTATTCACAGTTATTTTAAGGGATAGTTTGTAGATGCAAATCTTTTCATATGTTACTTTTTTCACTGTAAACCATAGAGGAATGTTAGGAGTTGGCATTATTTTCATATTCTGTTATTATTTTACCACTTCAGATTAAATTTGGCTGAATGTGGACCAAACATGTGCACAACATGAGAATAAAGACTCATCTGGGATGAACATGTTCGGCCCTGAAAGTGAAAAATCACGTGTCTATATTTATTATTTATTTATTTATTTCTTAGGATCCCCATTAGCTGAGGTCCTCCCAAGTCCAATTTGAAAAACAAGACAAAAAACGTGAAAACACCTCTTCACAATGTGTCCATGGAAATGTGGACATTACAGATTTAATATTTGTTTTGTTCACAAAGGTAGTGTCACATATGAAAAATAGCCAAATAAATAAATTAACAATGTCTAAAAATGAAAGTTTTATTGTAGTTTATGTCAAACTGACATTAAATGAATCAGTCACATAGAAAGCACGAACCCATGGTGCCTTCAGGGACCAACCACAGAACCTGTAAATCTGGAAACGCACCACAGATAAAACAGACATCTTCAACAGAACAACCACGTACCTGAAATATGAATTATTTCTGTTCCTGGTTTTTAACTGACATATGAATAAGGGTTTGTGGAGTTAATATGCCTTCAGCTGTCAGGTGGTGGTTGTGTTTACTGTTGTTGTTGTTGTCATTGTTGTTACCTGACACCATGTTGTTGTTGTTGTTGTTGTTACCTGACACCATGCTGGCTGATAGTGGAGCGCTGACTCCCAGAACGTCTTCAGAGTAGAATGTGTTGCAGAAGTGGTCCAGGATGTGAAGGCCCAGGCCGCTCCTCCTGCAGCGCCTCCTCACCAACAGCGTGTCCAGAACCGTTAACTGGTAACACCGGCTGCTCCAACCGTCACACAGACTGCCTACAAACACACACCAGACACCTGTGAACCACAGACTGCCTACAAACACACACCAGACACGTGTGAACCACAGACTGCCTACAAACACACACCAGACACGTGTGAACCACAGACTGCCTACAAACACACACCAGACACGTGTGAACCACAGACTGCCTACAAACACACACCAGTCACCTCTGGGAGACACAGGATGGTCTCTTACTTTAAAGCTGTGGGAGACTTTCGTGACCAGTTTTTCATCAGATCTGTCACACCTCAGTCATATCCTCAGTATCATGAATCTGTAAGTCTTTCTGTGATAACTCACCTGAATCTCTTGCATTACAGTGAACAGTTTCTTAGTTCCATCCACCAAAAACAAAACCATGTGTTTACATTCAGAGCTGGGAGGGAACTCGGGCAACTTCGGAATTTTGTGTCACAACGTGCATTGTGGGAAATGGAGGGTTGCGCTGCTGCTGCTGCAGGGTGGTTCATGCAGATGCCTGCAGCAGCAGCAGCAGTGACCAAAGGGATTTTAGAGACACAATTATGGATTTGAGAGAGACACACACACACACACCTGTTATTAGAATACATCCAAACACACAGGAGACCAGAACATGTCCTATAGGAGACCAGAACATGTCCTATAGGAGACCAGAACATGTCCTATAGGAGACCAGAACATGTCCTATAGGAGACCAGGACATGTCCTACAGGAGACCAGGACATGTCCTATAGGAGACCAGGACATGTCCTATAGGAGACCAGAACATGTCCTATAGGAGACCAGGACATGTCCTCAGGTCTACTCCGTATTTCCACAGACCTTCATCGTGGCTGACGATCACTTACCTTTGTGTTTGACGCTGTAGAAGCCGACTGCCTCTCCTTCTCTCCACAGTAGTTTGCAGGTCTCGGTGGGGGGGTGGGGGTAGAAGTGCACCTCCTCCTGTAAAGGCCTGTCCACCACCTGACTGAGCAGGAACACCACAACCCGCTCCATCACCGACTGCACCTGCAAGGAAAAAAACACAAGAAAAAAAATGCACAAAACCATCGTTAGGATGACATCATAAGAAAGGATGATTCTGATGCATTCGACAAGATTAAAGGATCTGAAAGACAAAGTATGAAACTATTCTGGATTGTTTTTGTTTTTTTAACCAGAACAATTCAATCTTTTCCATTCAGGAAAGAAAAAACAGTTGAAAAGTGAACAACAGATTCAAAAGGAAGTGAGTGGAGTAGCAAGAAAAAACAAACACAACTGTGAAACACAAAACATGTCAGTTCAGTTTAATTCAAATATGTAATAAAATAAAATAAATAATCCTACATGAGTGGATCCAAATAAAACAGATTTCAAGAAAACATGAAACAACATAACATAAAATGACTAAATGCACAAATTGGAAAAAGAGTCGAAGGAACCTAAACTTATTTAATCCCGCCCCTTCTTCACACAACTGTCAATCATTTATCTTCCTGTCAGTAGAAGGCTGGATGAAAAAATAATAACTTTGAATCTTGTCAATTGTTAATTACAATTGTCATTTCTCACAAAAAATGCACATAAATACATACCTGCACACATAATAAATAAATACACAAAGGTAACACAAAATGAGTAAATAACCAAATAAACAAGTGGTTTCAGGCACAACAAGCCCCGCCCCTCGCACCTACTGTAGCTTATTTTGTCATGGATCCAGATGATGTCATCATGTCTATGTGTGTGCTGATGTCATATCAACTGACTCTATATATGTGTCAAGTTTGAAGTAAATTGAAACAAAATTGATGGTTTAATAGACATTTCTAATTTCACCCATTATAAGAGATGGAAGAAAAAAGATTTTAAAAATTCACAAAAAATTTTAACTTTGACCTAGTTTTCCCAAAATATAATCACATCTATAAGATAAGATAAGATCATCTTTATTTGTCACATACACAATTATACACAGTACAATGTGCAGTGAAATGTGTTTTGTACCTGCATACAGTTTCTTTTTTCTTTTTTTTTAACAAAATTTTATTCATATTTATATTTCAAGCTTTACAATATGTACAATCCTTACATATTCTTAATGTAGAAAGCTACATATCTTTTATAACATAAAAAGAACAAAATAAATAAACAAATAAACATAACTTCTCGGCAAACTGGTACCTCAAATCAGTGTACTGTTACAAGGTCTTATTTGCACACCTAATATATCTGCCTACAATTATTTTAATAATTACATAAAAATACAAATAAAATCCCCCCAGCGTCAGACTCTCAAATGCTACAATATCAAATCCAAATGGATTATCAACGGATTCCACCTGTTCTTGAACAAATCAGTGGTAAGGTTTAGGTGTGCTGTTATCTTTTCCATTGTATAGACCCTCACAATTCTTTCCTTCCACTGATTTGTTGTTGGAGGAAGTGGTTTATACCAGGATACAGTTATCATTTTTTTTGCTACCAAGACAAGAATTTTCAAAAGATATTCTTTATCCTTATTTAAAAAATTAGCAGGGAGCACTCCAAAGATAAAAATCAGTGGGTCAAATTCAATGTAAGTGTGTAGTATTCTAGAAAGTTCCCCCCTAATTCCCTCCTAGAAAGATTAAGTTTTGGACAATCCCAAAAAATGTGTGTGTGATCTCCAATTTGTCCACAATGTCTCCAGCACAAATTTGTTTTAGTTTTGTCAAACTTAGAAATAATAAATGGGGTTTTAAAATATCTAACGTTCACTTTCCAAACTAGAAGCACTCAGAGAGCGCAGACCTCCGCCAAGGCTGATCAGTGGCCCCCCCTGTGGGCCCCCCCCCCCACGCCAAGGAGGTTATGTTTTTGCCAGGGTTTGTCTGTCTGTTTGTCTGTCCGTTAGTGTGCAACATAACTCAAAAAGTTATGGACAGATTTTGATGAAATTTTCAGGGTTTGTTGGAAATGGGCCCCCCCGTGGGCCCCCCCACCCCCGATCACCACCAAAATTTAATCATTTCTTCCTTATCCCATTTCCAACAAACCCTGAAAATTTCATCCAAATCTGTCCATAACTTTTTGAGTTATGTTACACACTAACGGACAGACAAACAAACAAACAAACAAACCTTGGCAAAAACAGAACCTCCTTGGCGGAGGTAATAAACTCTTTCCATGTTGGGCTGTTAGTCAGTTTGTGTCCATTTTCACACAATTGTTCCCATTCTTGGTCCCCAATCACAACATTCATTTCTAGTTCCCACTTCTCCTTTACCTGAAGAGTACTCCCCAATATATTCACATGTAAGCATTTGTAAAGATTTGACACAATCTTGTCACATTTATCTTCTTTCATGATCTTTATGAAAAACCTTTCCAAGTCAGTGGCTTGTGTTTGAAGAAGTGACCATTCTTTATGTGACATCAAATAACTTCTCAACTGCAGAAATCTATAAAAATCAGAAGAAATCAAACCATATTTCTCCTGAATCTGACTAAAGGATTTTAAATGTTCTCCCTCAAACAAATCATCTATAACCATAAGACCCTTCCTCTCCCATTCATGAAACCGTAAATCCAATCGACCAGGCAAAAAATCTATGATGTAAGAAATTTTCATAGCCCTAGATATAGACTGAGTAGTGTTTATCTGTTTTCTAATACTACTCAAAACTTTTTGAGTGCATTTCATCCAGATATTTGTAATTTTATATTTGGTCCATAACGCTGCTGAGCAAAACGCATAAGCCTGCAGTGAAAATCTAGGGCATGAACTTTGCTCCAAAGTTAACCATGTAGTCTCTTTATTCTGTTTTATCCATTCCACTGCTCCACGTAGTTGAGCTGCCCAGTAGTATAGTTTCAAATTTGGTAGATTAAGGCCTCCACATGCTTTACTACTGGTTAGCTGTATGAATTTAACTCTAGGTTTTTTTTGTTGCCAAATAAAAGCAGAAATCATTTTATGTATCTTTTTAAAATTAACTGCAGGGATCCAGATAGGAAGGGATAAAAACAGATACAGAAACCTGGGAAGAACATTCATTCTGATGGTTTCAATTCTACTGAAAAAAGAAAGTGGCAATATTTCCCATCTCTGTAAATCTTTTTGAATTCGAACAATCAATTTCCCATAATTTGCCTTATACAGACCTGCATACAGTTTCAATAGAAAAAAATTAAAAAATAAAAGGTACAATAAAAAAAAGAAATAAAATGAAGGTTCAATATAAAAATAAGGTTCTGAAATATATGTACATATACATAATCAGTCAAATAAACAGAAGGAACACTGTTATACATTATACAAGGTGCATGTGTAAAAGGTGCCAGTGTGTAGTGCAGTGTGTAGTTTACAGTTTAAAGTTCAGAGTTGAGTAAACCATGGCCTGAGGGAACAAACTGTTTCTCATCCTCATCCTCTCAGTGTCAGTTTTTATGCAGTGATAGTGTCGGCCTGACAGCAACAGGGAGAACAGAGAGTTTCCAGGACGGCTCGGCTGCTTCCAGATCTTCTCAGCCCTTGACCTGCATCTGTGGATGTAAATGTCCTGCAGGTTGGGGAGGGGGGATCTAATGGTCCGCTCAGCTGAACGGACCACCCTTTGGAGGACACAGAAGTCCTGCTTAGTCCAGTTGTCCATCCAGATGCTGATGCTCCACACAGGATGCTCTCAGTGGTGCAGGTGTAAAAGTTCCAGACACTGTTAACAGGAGCTGGAAGTCCATCAGGCGTCTGAGGTGGAACAGACGCTGTCTGGCCTTCTTCACAGTGGTCTGAATGTGAAGTCACCAAGACAGGTCTGTGTGACTGTCACACCAACATATTTAAAAGTGTCCACTCTGTCCACCTCAGACCCACTGATGCGCAGTGGATGGAAGACCCTCTGCTTTTTCTGCTGAAATCCACAATCAGTTCTTTAGTTTTGCTGACGTTCAACAGGAGATTCTTCTCCTGGCACCAGTTCTCCAGGTGGACGACCTCCGTCCTGTAGGCCTGTTCATCATTGTGGGAGATGGGCCCCACGAAGGCTGTGTCGTCAGCAGACTTAATAATGACGTTACTGTCTGATGTGGATACGCAGTCATATGTGTACAGTGAGTCCAGCAGAGGGCTCAGTACGCAGCCCTGAGGAGCTCCAGTGTTGAGAGTAATGGGGGATGATGTGTGGTTACCCTATTCTGGGTCACCGGTAATCTATAAACCCAATTAGGTCTGAATTCAACCAATAGTTTTACTGCTAAAGTGTAAACAAACAAACTGAACCAAAAACAATAGCCCTTGCCTCCCCTTGTGGATGGGGGGGGGGGGGGGGTTTAAAACAAAAACACAGTAAACATGTGTTTGTACTCCTGCTACAGTTTTCTACCGTGTATACACCACCTCTTCATATGTCTTTACACCTTATATGTAATCTCAAATCAGACGTCCATTAGTTTAGATCACAGGTGTCAAACATGCGGCCCACGGGCCAAACCCAGCCCACCAAAGGGTCCAGTCCGGTCCATGAGAGGAATTAGCAAAACGCAAAATTTACACTTAAAGTATTAAAAGTCATTTTAGTTCAGGTTCTACTTCAGCCCAGACTGATATAAAGTGGATCAGAACCAGTAAAATAATATCATAATAACCTCTAAATAATGATAAATACAATTATTTCTCTGTTTAGGTGTAAAAAAAAAAGGGAAAATTACCTGAAAATGTTTGCATTTGTAAACTATCCTTTCACAAAGAATGTGACGAATCTGACCAAATATGAACATGAACCGTCTTCATATAAATCAGTGTAATTGGACCAATATTCTGTCTGTTATTACATGTTTGTGTATTTGTAGGTCCTCTGTATCTGTACGTTAGAATGAACATGTACAAATGGTAAACTGAGGCAGAATATTGGTAAAAATGTACTTATTTTCATTTAAAAAATGTGTTCATGCTATTCACATTCTTTAAGGTTAGTTTATAAAAGTAAACATTTTCATGATGTCATTTTACTAAAACATAGAGAAAAATCTGTTGATATTATTGATATGTTATTCTTTTCTTATTTTCCTGGTTCTGATCCACTTCAGATCATATTGGTGTGTGTGTGGAACCTGAACACACATCAGTTGGACAGTCCTGGTTTACAATAACAGTCATAAAACACACACTGACAGACACAGTGGACCAACAGGAAACAGGAACAGTGGGAAAAAGTCAGACAAGTACAGTATTATATTATATTATATCCTGATTCAGTCATAAAAACCCAACATTACTGGAATATATGATATGTGCTGAGTGTTTCTGACAAACTGAAAGGACATAACTATCCCATAAATGAGACAGAGAACCGTGGAACCACAGTCCCATTCTACCCACACATGACATAACACTGTTATTGATTAGATATTAAGAGCCACGCCTAGAAACACCCTGAACACAGCAGTACAGGTGAGGACGACACGGGTCCATGTGGGTCTGTGTGGGTCCATATGGGTCCATGTGGGTCTATATGGGTCCATATGGGTCCATGTGGGTCCCAGTGGCGCCTATATGGGTCCCTGTGGGTCCATATGGGTCCCTGTGGGTCTGTGTGGGTCCCTGCGGGTCCCTGTGGGTAACCCCCCCCACACACGTCTACAGACATAAACAGTGGGAGCGTCAGTCCAGTCTGATCATAAATGTCCCACATCTGGATCATCAGATCAGTAAACCACCTTCAGCTCCTGTACGTTCACATGAACACAGTGGAGGATGAATGATGTCATGGGTGGGTGTGGAAGACACAGAACTATGAGGAACCATGACTCTGCTCCTATCAGTGTCAGAGGACAACAGGACACTGACAGTAACAGCAGACACACAGTAAACAGATAAGACCAGTGGTGGTTCACTCTGACCCCTGTGACTCAGACCTGTAGACCTGGATGGGTGGACCTGGATGGGTGGATGATCCCTGTGACCGCAGTGGAAGTACATCTGTCCCTGTCCCGTCCCCCCCCCCTCTCTTCCTCCTCCAGACTATGACTGAACCGCTGTGACACATTCAATGACCCTGGACAATAAACTCACCTCTGTCTGATCACTCTGCACATAAATCACATAAATCTGAACATTAGTTTTATTTTGGTTCATTACAGTTATGATCCACATTCTACTCAGACCCGTTTATGTTTCTAATTTATTATGTACAGTGTTTGATCTTCTGTTGTATTTTTATTGTATGTCTATCAGTCTGCTGCTGCACTAGAACGTCACAGTCTGGGAAATAAAGTACATCTATCTATCTATCTATCTATCTATCTATCTATCTATCTATCTATCTATCTATCTATCTATCTATCTATCTATCTATCCCCTTGGATTATCACTGAGCCCGTTTCCATGACTGCAAAAATCCGATAACGGAGTAATCCCATAATTGCTGTAATAAGATACAACGTGTTTACCGTCACTTCAGAAATGCGATAATCGTAAACCCTGGTTTACATGTTTAGGTCCATTATGTGAGTACATATGTACGTTAAGACGCAAGATGTACACTTCCTGTCCTTTCCAAAACATCCGGTCTTGTCTTGTTACCATGGCAACACCTACAGTGTTAGCATTAGCTGTCCTAATGTGGGAGGAGCTAATCAGACTACAGAATAGATCACATGTTGGTGTTATCCTTCATTTCATTTCATCATTTGTTTACCTTTTTCCTTCAGCTCATGGTGTCGCTGTGTATCTTCAGTTTATATAGATTTTTTTTTTTTTTTACCTGTCCAGATGTAAAAAACAAAACCTGAAATCAATCAGATGAACCTGTTTACATGTGTGAAGACATCGGGGCATTGGGGTGAAATCTAGGTGTGTTAATTTCTCCTCATCAGATAACTGCTGTTATTGGATAAAGCCGATCAGATTATCCTGTTTACATGATCAATAATAATGGGATAATGATCAGAGTATCGGTGTGGACGTAAACAGACTCACTGTTTCCACCTCCTCAGTATGCATGGATCTGTTAAAGTCTCCACAAGTTGCTACATGACGTCATCCCCTAATTTGAATGAAAGAACGAATGTGTTTACTTCCACACAGTTTTGACGGTGGAAACGTCTGCCAAACTGTGGTACTTCCATCTGTGTGTGAGTGTTGTATTTATCGTACATACTTTGGTCCTGAGGAGCCTTTCCATTTGAACCACTGTACAGTTTTAAACGCCTCACATCCACATTCACACTGGGCTTACCGACTGGAAACCACTTCTAGATGCGTTGGACATCCTCAGGACATCGTCCACAGCCCACCACCTGTCAGGCAGGTACACGGCCACCACTGGAACAACAGGACCACGCATCAGCGTCTAAACGTGTGTGTTTGGGATCTAGTGTGAGGTGTCTTAAACCTTGTGTGGGATCGTCTGACTGATGAAGAGCCAACAGGACACACTTGGGTCGGTCAAACAGCTGAAGATGCCGGATGTTCTGTGGAGTTACACGAACCTACACAGACACACAGACAGAGGAGGTGAATGTGTGGACCTCTACCTGGAACCAGGGGTTAAAGGGTTAATGTGTGGACCTCTACCTGGAACCAGGGGTTAAAGGGTTAATGTGTGGACCTCTACCTGGAACCAGGGGTTAAAGGGTTAATGTGTGGACCGCTACCTGGAACCAGGGGGTTAAAGGGTTAATGTGTGGACCTCTACCTGGAACCAGGGGTTTAAAGGGTTAATGTGTGGACCTTTACCTGGAACCAGGGGTTTAAAGGGTTAATGTGTGGACCTCTACCTGGAACCAGGGGTTAAAGGGTTAATGTGTGGACCGCTACCTGGAACCAGGGGTTAAAGGGTTAATTTGTGGACCTCTACCTGGAACCAGGGGTTTAAAGGGTTAATGTGTGGACCTCTACCTGGAACCAGGGGTTAAAGGTTAATGTGTGGACCTCTACCTGGAACCAGGGGTTAAAGGGTTAATGTGTGGACCTTTACCTGGAACCAGGGGTTATAGGGTTAATTTGTGGACCTCTACCTGGAACCAGGGGTTAAAGGGTTAATGTGTGGACCTTTACCTGGAACCAGGGGTTAAAGGGTTAATGTGTGGACCTCTACCTGGAACCAGGGGTTAAAGGGTTAATGTGTGGACCTCTACCTGGAACCAGGGGTTAAAGGGTTAATGTGTGGACCTCTACCTGGAACCAGGGGTTAAAGGATTAATGTGTGGACCTGTACCTGAAACCAGGGGTTAAAGAGTTAATGTGTGGACCTTTACCTGGAACCAGGGGTTGAAGCAGGGCTCTCAAACTCATGTTCTTTCAGGTTCCACATTCAGCCTGACTTGATCTGCAGTGGGTCGAACCAGTCAAATAATAACAGAAGAACCTAGAAATAATGACAACTGCACATTGTTGTCTTTGTTTTAGTGCAAAAACCACAATAAATTCGGAAAATACTTACTTTTATAAACTATCCAAACAAAAAAGATGTGAATAACCTGAAAAAACTGACATTTCTTCAGTAAAATCAGTGTAATTTTCTCAGTCTTCTTCCTCCACTTCTCATTAGTCCATGTGCATTCTGGATCAGATCTCCAAAGACACTAAACACTGAGGAACAGGAAGAAAAGAGTTCAAACTGGACTGAATTTAATACAGACATTTCAGGTTGGACACATTTGTTCAGGTTAGTCACATTTTATTGGTACAGGAGAGTTTGGAAATGGAAATATGTTCAGAATTTAAATTGATTTTTTGCACTAAAACAAAGACAAACATTTGTAGTTGTCATTATTTATGGACATAGTGTAATATTATTTTTTCTCATCAAACCCAGTAGTAAATTTGCAGTCGTTCTTTTTTGTCGGTTCTTCTGCTGTTATTATTTGACTATAGATCAGATTGGTCTGGATGTGGAACCCACACTAAAATGGGTTCCACAGCCTTGACTGTGGAATTTATATACTTTGTAAATTCATCCCAGGGGTCGGAGTGGAACCTTTGGTGGGGACGCATTTGGGCCCCAGGATGCATGTCTGACAGCCCTAGGTTAAAGGGTTAATTTCTCTTTACTTTTCCCTGTTCCAGAGTATCTGGTACCTTTGAAGTTGCTGAGGACCGAAACCACTCTTCAGCGCCGGCTCTGGACTCCAGAGTGGACAGATAGTTTTGGGCCGCTGAGGTCAGGTCAGTGTGGTCCACTGACAGCAGGTCCACAGGGAACATGACTGTCAACAGAAACACATGGTGGACATTACAGGAGCAAAACTGATGACACCATCAGACAGATGTGTGGAACTGATGGAGATGCAGCGTTCATTCACTGGGGGGTCTGGGAACTGGGAGTGCTACTGGGCCACAACCCCCCTCCCCAGATCTACTGTCCTGCATGTTTCAGATGTGTCCCTCTTCTGACACAGCTGATTCAAATGAGAAGCCTATCATCAAGCTCTGCAGAAGACTGAAGAGGGAAACATCTAACACATACAGGTAGTAGATCTGGAGGACCAGGGTGGGACAGCCCTGACATGCACTATCCAGTCAGACTTGTAGGTGTCCTTGGACATTTCAGATTATGGTCCAGGGGGGTCCAACTCATTTTAGATCAGGTTCCACATTCTGGACTTTTACTATTTTACACTAAAACAAAAGAGAAAAAAATGGAGTTGTCATTATCATTATTACTATTATTATTATTATTATTAGTAGTAGTAGTAGTAGTAGTATCATTATTATTCTCATCATCATCATCATTATTATTATTATTATTATTATTATTATTATTATTATTATTATTATTATTATTTTCCTGGTTCTGATCCACTTCAGATCATATTGGTCTGAATGTGGAACCTGAACTAAAATGACTTTAACATCCTTTATTGTTCATACAGGGTGGGGAAGCCAAATGTACACTATTTTGAGGCAGGGATTGAAAGACAGTGTATGACCAATTAGTTTATTGAAAGTCATGAGAATTTATTTGCCACAAGAAAATGTCCATAATAGAAAATGTTTTTATTCTATGTGTCCTCCTTCTTTCTCAATAACTGCCTTCACACGCTTCCTGAAACTTGCACAAGTGTTCCTCAAATATTCGGGTGACACTTCTCCCATTCTTCTTTAATAGTATCTTCCAGACTTTCTGGTAATAGTTTTGCTCATAGTCATTCTCTTCTTTCCATTAGAAACAGTCTTTATGGACACTCCAACTATTTTGGAAATCTCCTTTGATGTGACGAGTGCATTCAGCAAATCACACACTCTTTGACGTTTGCTTTCCTGATTACTCATATGGGCAAAAGTTTGTGAAAAGGTATGGATAATAGTGTTAGGTATGATTATGACATCAGTATATGTTTGGGTTCAAAACAACTGACGTAGTGTCTGCTGAGAAAAAACAACTAAATGTTCAGTGTACATTTGGCTTCCCCACCCTGTATGTTCAGTGTCATTGTTTTGCATTTCAAAAACTCATCCCAGACTGGACCCTTTGGCCCCTGGACCGTATGTTTGACCTCTGTGCTCTGGTCCATGTGTGGGAAATGGAGGATGAAAACATCTGTAGGTCAAAGGTCACTCATATTCGCAGGTCAAAGGTCACTCATATACAACATAAGCAGCTGAATGGACCTTTGATCATCTCTGGCAGTTTGTCATTTCCTTATACTAAACTGCACATGTCAGTTACCGTCATTTATAGCCGTCAGTGTGATTAAATATTAACTTTATAAGACTTTAACATGAGCTATAAAACTACAACTCCATTAAACCTACGGTCACTCTGAAGCTAACAGGCTAATGCTAACAGCTACAAACAGGTGAGTTCCACACACAACCCCCACACAACCTACCGAACACCGTCTGAAATCCGACACAAAGGCTCAGACCTGGACCTGGACCTGGACCTGGACCTGGACCTGGACCTGGACCTGCACCTGGACCTGGACCTGGACCTGCACCTGCACCTGCACCTGCACCTGGACCTGGACCTGTTGACGTCCCACGTGACCTGGCCCTCCTTAAAGCGGCACCGCCCTCCTCTGGTCAGACCTGTAACTGACATGCGCAGCTCTTCCCATAACTGTGACAGAGAAGGCAAAACCGGAAATGAGGTGAGCGGGCATCAAAATAAAAGCATGACGTGGAACAGCTGTAACTGTTTGTCATTCTTGTCCTGAAACCACTCTAACACTTATTCTTTCTTTGTGAACACTCTTCTAACTTCTGGTCTGAAATTGAAAAAAATATATCACTTCTAAAAGTAATGAAAAAATAACTATAACATCTCAAAATGTAATTACATATTTTGAACAGGACATTTGCAATTTAGAATTTGTTGTAAATTTGATTATTTTATTTGGAAAATTTCATATACACAAAAATAAATATACAAAAACATACCCCAAATTTAAAATCCTTCTGATGGAATTTGAAAAGTATAACAAATCATTAGAATTTATCTTTAACAGAAAAAAAAGCACTACCACCCTGGGAATTTACAAAGAATTCTTTAAAATAGACTGAACTGTCTGATGTATTTATTTATTTATTTTGTAAGATATGTTTTTTTTATCCTATTATTTGTCTATTCTGCTGTGTGTCTTTAAATCTATGCATTTTTTTTTTCTTAAATTTATTTGCTCAAATGCTTTTTGTTTTTGACATCTTTATGCTCGTTTGTTCAAAATTTATGTGTTTTGTATACCTGAATATTTTCAATAAAGTTGAGAAAAAAAAACAAAAACATTCAACAAGAAAAGTATTTGGTCTCGATTTTCTGACGTGGAACAAATGTGTAACGTTTGTCATTCTTGTCCTGAAACCACTCTAACACTTATTCTTTCTTTGTGAACACTCTTCTAACTTCTGGTCTAAAATTGAAAAAAATATATCAGATCTAAAAGTAATAAAAAAAAAACAACTATAACATCTCAAAATGTAATTACATATTTTGAACATGATATTCGTAATTTAGAATTTGTTGTAAATTTGATCATTTTATTTGGAAAATGTCATATACACAAAATAAATATACCAAAACCACACCCACATTTTAAAATCTTTCTGATGGAATTTGAAAAATATATTAAATCATTAGAATTTATCCTTAACAGAAAAAAAACACTAGCACCCTGGGAATTTACAAAGAATTCTTTAAAATAGACTGAACTGTCTGATGTATTTATTCATTTATTTTTGTAAGATATGTTTTTTTTTAATACTATTATTTGTCTATCCTGCTTTGCGTCTTTAAATCTATGCATGCATGTCACATGACTTGGTTGAGGTCAGCGCAGGAAAAGGGAAACACATGGAGGTAAAGGGGCCATGTGGACCCGGGTAGGGCAGGACCTGGTCTGGGTCCTCACACCACACAGGGGTGTGATCTTACAGATGCTACTTTGCTGATTTTGGTTTCATGTGTTTGGAAAAACATTCTGGTTAATTCCATGTGTTTAACTCATATTAAAACCAAAGCAAATTCAATCCCACAGCGACTCTGGGCAGAAAACTGGAAGAGTGCAGTCGTGTGTGTGTTGTGAATGTCAAACTCCTGTTAGTTCAGTTCAACATTCAGCCTTAGATGGTTTAAAGTGGGCCGGACCAGTCCAGTAATACAACTCCAACTGCTGCGCTTTGTTTTAGTGTTATAAAAAAAGAAAAACACATGACCATTTTTGCATTTACAAATTATCTGTTTACAAAAACTGTACACTGTAAAAAAAAATCTGTGATTTAACAGAATTTTCACTGTTTATTTGACAGATTTTTCCTGTATTTTTAAGATACAGGAAAATATCAATGAAATGACAAAAACAGACTGTGATTTTACATGTCAAATGGAAAAGAACAGGACAAAACTGTAACTGTGAAGAACCATAAAATTTCAGTTTTTTTAAAAGAAAATTTTTCTTTTTCCACAGAAAAATACAGTTAAAATACATTTGCAAATGTATCATAATTTCACAAATATTTCTTTTCTATTTATGAGATTAAACTGTTAATTTAAAGTTTAATACTGTAAATAATAATAATAAAACCAGATAAAATTACTGACAATTAACAGTAACATAAGTATTAGTTCTGTCAGTTGAACCAGACTTGTTTGTTAATTGACAAATATCTTGTGTAATTACAGGAGGTTTCACAACAAAACTATTGAATAAATGTATTTTTGTGAATGTATAACATGTATAAGCACTGATAAACTGTCCAAATACAGTTTTTATCAGTGGATTGGACAACTGAGTCTCACTGAAAATTATTTATATATATATATATATATATATATATATATATATATATATATATATATATATATTTATAGGGAATTGGATTGTTTGAATACATGTAAATATTCTTTATTAAACATTAAAAAGTCCAAAAAATATGCAAAATCTCACGTAAAGTTAGGGCAAAAAAATGTATTATAATTATGGAAAATTACTGTATTTTTATGAGATGGTTATTTTACATTATTTAACAGTATTTTTTGGTGCCCCAGCTGCTGGAATATTATCGGGTTTTTTTACAGTTTTTTTTTTTTTTTTTACAGTGTATTAATAC
>NW_021941604.1:82286-104786 GCF_902148855.1 Sphaeramia orbicularis | reverse complement strand
TCCCATCACCGTCACACACTGGTCCACTGGGTGGTTACCGTGGAGATGAAAAAGTCACACTGATGGAGGTAAATCTGTCTCATCACATTTTGAATTATTAAAGCCACTGAATTTTTTTGCACTGAAATTATGTGAATTTTTTGTCTCTTAATTTAACTATGTTCATAAATTTAGAATAAAAAAACTTCAGATGCAAAAACTTCAGACCACACATCCGAGACACCAAGGATAAACAATCGATCAAATCTCAAGTCGAACCGACAGCCGGCCAATCAGGTTACGTTAGGCTGGTCATGTGACACCGATGCAGGAAGACGGTCAGCACAGATGTGTGATCTGAATTTACTGCATCTGAAGTTTTTTTTATTCTAAATTTATGAACATAGTTAAATTAAGAGACAAAAAATTCCGATACTTAATTTCAGTGCAAAAAAATTCAGTGCTACAAATTCATTGGCTTTAATAATTCAAAATGTGATGAGACAGATGTACTTCCACACACACTGTTCACATGTGGTTTAGGCTGAACTCACACTTTCACCAGTAAAATCTGAATATTTGCAACCTGATTACTGTGCAGCTGTGGAGCAAAAGGCTTCACTAATAGCACATGGGACAGGTTTAGTCTGACGAGGGCGGAGTTAAACTGAAAACCACAGAGTCGCTGAGTGGAGTCATGAGATCTGAGGACGAAGAGGAACGAGTGTGGAGCACAAGTGGACAGACTGTACGGTCTGAGTCAAATTACAACAGTTTTAGTTCAAGGTTCAGGGCTTTTTTTTTTTTTTTTTTGGTCTTTAACCCTCCGGTATCCGGGTGCGCCTTTTAGGCACACTTTGCACTTTGTTTTAAAAAACTTCATATTATTTTTCACAATTTAAATAAGGTTAGAATTGAATAGTTTTTCATTTTTGCATAATCTTTAAAATTCTGGCCACCAACTGAAATGTGCACAGTGTAAACAAAAGAAAATTACAAGACTAGCATCTGTCTCCCAAGTGTGCCTAAAACGCACTACTTCTTCCATTTGATATGTATGATTAGGACTGAGCTTGATTTACAAAAATAATATCAAATTAGAGCAAAAAAATAAATCAAAATATATTTAATAGTTTGATCTACATGTGTGCATTTTACGCACACTTGGTGACAGATGCTAGTATTTTTGAACATTTGACCTAGCGCCAAAAATAATAATGCAAATTAACCAATGTTGGAGTTAATCACTGACATATGCCAGGATGAAAAAATCAAATAATATGTGATCCACTTTTTATGAAGTATATTGAAAAAAATTTTTTTTTTAAATTTTTTGCATCCAAAAAAAAAAAAAGGTTTGTTTACATTACAAACACGGCATTTAAAGGGTTAAAAAATGTGACAGTTATTGAATATTTGGTATTTTTATTTACAGCTCAAGTTGCTGAAATAGAAAAAAGTGTAAAAGAATTAAAAACAAACTGTATGAAAAAACTTTTGACATTATTCCACAAACGTGCCAAAAAGGCACACTTGGTGCTTAGTAAGGGCCTTGCTGGACGGGATACCAGAGGGTTAATTTTGTATTTGATGTGAATACAAACGCACATGTTGCTCAAATGACCAGAGTAGTTCACCTCCTCAACAGCAGGTGGTGCTGTCATTGAATTTAACTGCACTAGTGTTGGGGTTTCAAACCTCTGCCTGGTACAGGAGTGTCCAGCTCATGTCAGTTCAGTTCCACATTCAGCTCCATCTGATCTGCAGTGGACCCAACCAGTCAAATAAGAACAGAATAATATAGAAGTAAGGTCAACGCCAAACTTTTGTTCAAGAGTGAAAAAAGTTCATTCACATTATGAAAGGGTTTCCATCTACAAACTATCCTTTCAAAAGATGTGAATAACATGAACAAACTGAAAAAACTCAGTGTCATTTGAACACTCTTCTGCTTCAGTTTATCATCTCCACATGTACGTTAGAACTGACAGATCACAGTGGATCTACAAACACACAAAACATTTAAGAACAGACAGAATATTGTTCAAATTGTACTTAATTCTCTTAAAATATTTCAGGTTGTTCATATTTGTTCAGGTTATTCACAGTTTCTGCAAAATGATACTTTGTTTTAGTGTAAATACATGAAAATATTTACATTTACAAAGAGAAAACATTTGCAGTTGTCATTGTTTCTATGTGATTCTGACAGTGTTTGACTGGTTCTGACCCACTGGACACTGAATTGATCTGAATGTGGAACCTGAACTAAAAGGATTGTTCAGATCTTCAGTGTAAGTTTTGCATGAAAATATGAATGACCTGAACAACCATGTGTAGTTTTAACAATAATATGCCTCAACTTCTCATTTATACACGCACACTACACACAGCGATACACAAACATTTGGTAACAGGCAGAATATTGTTCAAATTTTAGAGTTTGGAACTAAAATAGGAACCATTTCTACAATAATATGTCTCAGCTTATTTGCAGATCACAGTCAATCTATTATTTTGTTAAAAGTTGAACTGTTTTTTCTTAAAACATTTCAGGTTTACCCAGCTTCCATTGAACTGAATACTGTACTCTACCTTTTCTATGTATAGCCTGGAAGGTACGTGTATGTGCCCATGTACATGTGTGTGCATTTATGTGTGTATATGCATATATATAATTTTTTTTATTTATTTTCTGACCACTCCCAGCTGATGTTTTGTTTTGTTTTATTATTTTGTTCTATGTGTGTGTGTTTAAAAAAGAAAAAACCCAATAAACACATTTATACACAGGGTGGGGAAGCCAAATGTACACTGAACATGTAGTTGTTTTTTCTCAGCAGACACTACGTCAGTTGTTTTGAACCCAAACATATACTGATGTCATAAACATACCTAACACTATTATCCATACCTTTTCACAAACTTTTGCCCATATGAGTAATCAGGAAAGCAAACGTCAAAGAGTGTGTGATTTGCTGAATGCACTCGTCACACCAAAGGAGATTTCAGAAATAGTTGGAGTGTCCATAAAGACTGTTTATAATGGAAAGAAGAGAATGACTATGAGCAAAACTATTACCAGAAAGTCTGGAAGATACTATTAAAGAAGAATGGGAGAAGTTGTCACCCCAATATTTGAGGAACACTTGCGCAAGTTTCAGGAAGCGTGTGAAGGCAGTTATTGAGAAAGAAGGAGGACACATAGAATAAAAACATTTTCTATTATGGACATTTTCTTGTGGCAAATAAATTCTCATGACTTTCAATAAACTAATTGGTCATACACTGTCTTTCAATCCCTGCCTCAAAATATTGTACATTTTGCTTCCCCACCCTGTATATAAAAAAAAAAAAAAATCACATAAAAGCCAACTAAAATTGTTCATGTGTGGTTTTACTGTAGATTTTACTGAGTAACAAGATAAATATGAATAAAACAAACCTATGAGGAGTTGTGTTTAAAAATACAATTATCTGATTATTTAAAAAAAAAAAAAAATCTAACATTTCAGGTTGTTCATATTTGTTCAGCTTATTCACATTTTATTGCAAGGATAGTTTATAAATGTAAATTTGACACCCTTGATTGTTAATATCATCAGTGTAATTTTTTTTATTTTGTAAATTCATCCCCAGGGCCGGACTGGAACCTTTTGGGGGCCGTATTTGGTCCTCGGGCTGCATGTTTGACAGCCCTGCTCTACCAGATCATACACCTGTCTGCATGTGCGTCAGGTTATAATGAGAATAGGGCTGTTAGAAAATATCAGTTCTGCAATATATGGTGATATTTCATTTCACAATACTGTATCGATATTTTTAGGTATTTATTCAAATGCAGATATTGGAGGTTCATTTTTGTATTTTTGTTTTTTTTAATATTTTATTTATTTCCCACTCCTTTATTCAATAATGTTGGTTCCTTTGTTGGGATTGAACTCAAATCCTGTTCTGATGTTAGTTCTGAACTAATAGAATCTGAACATTTGAACAGGATCCTGTTCTGATCAAATAAAAATGTCTTTAGTATTTGTGCAGATTTCTGCTGTAATTCAATTCTTCAAGGAAATAATCATTTTAAAAAAGAAACAAACAAAAATTGCCTTTTTAACAGTATCATGATATATCGTATGGTGATCCCAGTGTTGTGATTTGTATGGTATCTCCAGGTTCTTGTGATACACAGCCCTAATGAGAACGTACGGTTACATGGCACTGATGGGAGTTTGAACTTAAAGGTGTTCATTTCATAACAGGACACGTTTCAAGCTGCGTGAACATTACATGGACTAATAGCACCACCTGTTGTCATGGAGGATGAATCATAATCATCAGAACTCGGAGAAAAAAATGTCGATGTTTGTGAAGCAAAAAGTCTGAGTTGAATAAGTGGAGTTTGAGCTGAAGTACAGCCGCTGTTCATGTGCCGAACCAAACCACTGTCTGTCTGGGACCTTCTGGACTCTTCTGACAGGTTTTATTCTTTTAGATCCATATGGTGACATGTTCCTGAGGGATGCACCCATCTGATCCTGGATCAGGTCTGATCCTGGATCAGGTCTAGTGGTGATCTGACAGGGTTCACTTCATTTATTACTGTTGGAATCAGTTCATAAACTCACACAGTCTTTGTCATGAACAGCTGATCCACATTCATTTACTCTGGTCTGTGGTTCTGTGCATCATGTTGTTTCTGCTGGAAAACTAGCACACAGTCCACAAACCCAGGACCAGGACCAGGACTGGGACCGGGATCAGGACCAGGAACAGGACCAGGACTGGAATGTAACTTTACATTTTCTACCATAAACTGTGAAACAAGCGTTTAAAGTCCAGCCTGATCCCAGTCTGGGGTCTGGACCTGGTATGTGGGCTGATCAGACCTGGTCTGGGGTCTAGACCTGGTATGTGGGCTGATCAGATCTGGTCTGGCCCTGGTATGTGGGCTGATCAGATCTGGTCTGGGGTCTAGACCTGGTATGTGGGCTGATCAGATCTGGTCTGGCCCTGGTGCTCCTGCTTCAGCCTGGTTCCTCCAGTGGTTCTTCTTCTGTTGCAGACTCAGGTGGATCATCAGACTCAGGTGGATCATCAGACCCAGGTGGATCATCAGACCCAGGTGGATCATCAGACCCAGGTGGATCAGCTGTTTGTGGTTCTAACACCAGACCGGCCGTTCCAAACATGAGCTGGGCGTCCCTGTCTGTGGCTGACGTCCTCTGGTTCCCTTCAAACCTCTGTCGTGTCCCTCTGTAAAACTACGGGGTTGATTGACGTGGCGTGGGCGTGGCCTGCGTCCTCTACCACAGCCAGCTGTCCAGGTGTTGGACGCAGTAACAGGACTGTTCCAAGATGGCCGACAGTTCCCCGTAGCTCTCCTCCCTCCAGGTGGGGAGGAGCCTCTCATTGTTGAGGGCCTGCAGCTTGGGCGTCCCCTCCCGGAGGACGTGGTACAGGCACGGCCAGCGGCTCTGGATCCGCAGGCGGGTCCGGCGGTCCAGCGTGATGCCGCGGACGATCTTCTTGGCCCGGAGCTCGCGCAGCAGAGGCAGTTTAAGGCGGGAGAAGACCAGGCCGCGGCTCGGAGACACGTCCAGGAACTCCAGAGACAGGGACTCCAGGGTGTAGGAGATGCCCAGGTTCCGCAGCGGAACCAGGATGTGCAGCGTCAGAGACTTGAGCTGAGGCAGCGACTGGGTGAGGGTCTGCAGCGTGGACGGGGTCACGCCCTTAAACACCCAGAAGTACTTGAGCTCCAGCACTCGCAGCTGCCGAAACTGGGTGAGCAGCGACACTGACACGTCCGACCAGTCGAAGTGGAGGCGCATTTTGGAGATGCGTGGACAGGTGTGGGTGAGTTTGGACAGAAGCTCCTGAAAACTGGTCACCTGTGGGGGAGAGGAGACAGATGAACAACAGCAGCTGGAGCTGGAATACAAAAGCTCAACAGGGAACGGTCTTCTACTCACTGGAACCAGGACGTCACATCAGGATCACTGTCCTTGGAAACGGATCATTATCACATTTTTCTCCTCAGATCGTATTTAACTCAGACCCACGTGGACCACAGTCTGTGGACCCGCTAAATCCAGGTGTTTCTGTTCTAATGCCGCGTTTCCACTGTGTGGTATCGACTCGACTCGGCCTTTTTGAGTTTCCATTACGAAAAAGGACCTGGAATCTGGTACCTGGTACTAGTTTTTTGGTCTCACCTCCGCCGAGGTTCAAAGCGATACTAAACCATGACGTGTAACACTGCAGACCACTGATTGGTCAGACAGTTTTCTCTGTGACCGCCCTTTTACAAAAACAGACGCGTTAGTGGACAGTAAATACAGCGGTCCATTAACCCACATGAGAACAGCCCAAAACTACACCAGGGTCGGTCCAGGAGATTCAGTCTTTGGTGGCTGACGTAAAAATTCAGACGAGACAACACGCAACGAGTGAGTTTATCAGCAACTCTGAGCAGACGACACGGAAATAACACACCACATCGCTATGACGACCAGGTACTGGAAAGTCAGCAGTATCCTGTAATGGAAACGGTCTGCAGGAATACTGAGTCAAGTCGAGTCAAGTCGAACTGGTTCCATGTAGAGGAAACGCGGCATAACAGGGGTCTGGGATCCAAAACAATAAGGACTAATGTCAGAATAGAGTTTATATTATGGGATAGATATCAGTGCATTGGTTTGTTTGGGTTCAATTATTCTCCTTGTTTCTAAAATGTCTTTAAGGGTTAAAGGTGGACGTTTGGGTCTTTAAGGGTTAAAGGTGGACGTTTGGGTGTTTAAGGGTTAAAGGTGGACGTTTGGGTCTTTAAGGGTTAAAGGTGGACGTTTGGGTCTGTAAGGGTTAAAGGTGGACGTTTGGGTCTTTAAGGGTTAAAGGTGGACGTTTGGGTCTGTAAGGGTTAAAGGTGGACGTTTGGGTCTTTAAGGGTTAAAGGTGGACGTTTGGGTCTGTAAGGGTTAAAGGTGGACGTTTGGGTTTTTAAGGGTTAAAGGTGGATGTTTGGGTCTGTAAGGGTTAAAGGTGGACGTTTGGGTCTGTAAGGGATAAAAGGTGGACGTTTGGGTCTGTAAGGGTTAAAGGTGGACGTTTGGGTCTGTAAGGGTTAAAGGTGGACGTTTGGGTCTGTAAGGGTTAAAGGTGGACGTTTGGGTCTGTAAGGGTTAAAGGTGGACGTTTGGGTTTTTAAGGGTTAAAGGTGGACGTTTGGGTTTTTAAGGGTTAAAGGTGGACGTTTGGGTCTGTAAGGGTTAAAGGTGGACGTTTGGGTCTGTAAGGGTTAAAGGTGGACGTTTGGGTCTTTAAGGGTTAAAGGTGGACGTTTGGGTCTGTAAGGGTTAAAGGTGGACGTTTGGGTCTTTAAGGGTTAAAGGTGGACGTTTGGGTCTGTAAGGGTTAAAGGTGGACGTTTGGGTCTTTAAGGGTTAAAGGTGGACGTTTGGGTCTTTAAGGGTTAAAGGTGGACGTTTGGGTCTGTAAGGGTTAAGGTGGAGGTTTGGGTCTTTAAGGGTTAAAGGTGGAGGTTTGGGTCTTTAAGGGTTAAAGGTGGAGGTTTGGGTCTTTAAGGGTTAAAGGTGGAGGTTTGGGTCTTTAAGGGTTAAAGGTGGACGTTTGGGTGTGTAAGGGTTAAAGGTGGACGTTTGGGTCTTTAAGGGTTAAAGGTGGACGTTTAGGTCTTTAAGGGTTAAAGGTGGACGTTTGGGTCTGTAAGGGTTAAAGGTGGACGTTTGGGTCTGTAAGGGTTAAAGGTGGACGTTTGGGTCTGTAAGGGTTAAAGGTGGACGTTTGGGTCTGTAAGGGTTAAAGGTGGACGTTTGGGTCTTTAAGGGTTAAAGGTGGACGTTTAGGTCTTTAAGGGTTAAAGGTGGACGTTTGGGTCTGTAAGGGTTAAAGGTGGACGTTTGGGTCTGTAAGGGTTAAAGGTGGACGTTTGGGTCTGTAAGGGTTAAAGGTGGACGTTTGGGTCTGTAAGGGTTAAAGGTGGACGTTTGGGTCTGTAAGGGTTAAAGGTGGCCCTAGTTACCTGGTCCATCTTGGTAATGCTGTCCTGATGGGAGCTGGAGCTGGAGTGGACCCTCAGGTCCAGTGGCTCCAAAAGGGTAAAGGTCCAGTTGAGGTCCAGGTGGCTCAGGTCCCTGCAGTGGACGTGGTCCAGCAGGTGACTGAGCAGCTCGCTCCACTTGTTGCAGCGGTCCCCCAGGTCGAAGCTGGCCTTCAGCGTCAGCAGGCTGGCCCGCCGGGAAATGAGGTGGTGGGTGTAATGGTGGACCCAGGACTTCCAGCGTTCGAATTCCCGGTTTGAAACCAGCAGCCCTTCCTGACCCAGGTGAAAGACGCCGCGGCGAGAATAGTCGGCCACTCGCCACAGCTTCCACGAGCGGACCAGGCAGCTCCAGCTCACACAGACCAGGGCGCAGCTGCACTTGTCCACCTCATTCAGGAAGGACAGGACGTGCAGCTGGCACTCCACCGGCAGGAAGTTGAACGGGAAGTAGTCGTCTGCCGCTTTCCGACGGCTGCTCACGGGGACCAGGGGTCTTTTTCGTGGCGTCATGATCGTGGTCTGGCAAATATTTGTAGTCATTGGTGGAGGTCAGAATCTCCACCGGGTGGTTTTGTGGTCTGGCTTTGCCATAAATCTGTTTAGTCTGTGAAGACACAAGAACATGAGAATCAGAATGGGAACTGAGGACATAGGACAGGGCTGTCAAACATGCACCCCCCAAAGGTTCCAGTCCCACCCCTGGGATGACTTTACAAAGTGTGTAAATTCCACAGTCCAGGCTGTGGAACTCATGTTAGTGTGGGTTCCACATCCAGACCAATCTGATCTACAGTCCAATAATAACAGCAGAAGAACCCAAACAAAAGAACCACTGCAGATTTACTATTGGGTTTGATGGACAAAATAATATGACATTATGTCTGTAAATAATGACAACTGCAAATGTTTGTCTGTGTTTTAGTGCAAAAAATCAATTTAAATTCTGAACATATTTCCATTTCCAAACTCTCCTGTACCAGTAAAATGTGACTAACCTGAACAAATGTGTCCAACCTGAAATGTCTGTATTAAATTCAGTCCAGTTTGAACTCTTTTCTTCCTGTTCCTCAGTGTTTAGTGTCTTTGGAGATCTGATCCAGAATGCACATGGACTAATGAGAAGTGGAGGAAGACTGAGAAAATTACACTGATTTTACTGAAGAAATGTCAATTTTTTCAGGTTATTCACATCTTTTTTGTTTGGATAGTTTATAAAAGTAAGCATTTTCATAATTTAATGGGGGCTTTTTTGCACTAAAACAAAGACAATAATTTGCAGTTGTCCTTATTTCTAGGTTCTTCTGTTCTTATTTTACTGGTCCGGTCCACTGCAGATCAAATCAGACTGAATGTGGAACCTGAAAGAACAGGAGTTTGAGAACCCTGGTGTAGGATTATTGCTTATGTGTACATTATATGTTCAATTTTTTATTTTTTTAAATAAATGATCTGCCTCAGATTAAATGTACTAAATGTTGCACATGTGAATCAGATTAACTGTTAAACTAATGACCACAGTGCTGGTTTGCTGCAGTTTTCCAGGCACATGATGGTGTGTTCTAACACGTGTGTTGGTTTGGGTCCATTTATCCAATAGATGTGTAAATGTTCCACTGGTAGAACCTGTCCAGTCCATGTATTGTCACGTGCAGACAGTGTTTGCAGTAGATCTGGTCGATCTGACACTAACATTCCTTTGGACTTAAACCCATTCTATCATTAATTCTACAGTTTCACATTCTGAGCCCAGACTGTATCTGTGAAACTACAACCAACCAGCATTTAGGACTGGATTTTCTTTTATTTGGCAAAGTTTAACTGCTTTTATTCTGACTTGTAGACCAGTGTTGGGTTGTTTGGAAATTGTCATATCAAATCATTTTTGTGATACATAAAAAAACAGTTTATGTGTAGTTTCATGGCTGGTTTCTGGTTATAAGTGATATGAAAACAGGAGCTGTTTTCTGATTCCCCTCATTAAAGTCAGATTTAACACAGTTAATATCTGAAGCAGATCATTTCTAAGACATTGTAGAGCAGTGGAATCAATCAGCAGATCTATCATTTTGTGCAACTGCCTCACTGGTCAGAAGTCCTCTCCGAATTTAGAGATCATTGTTATAAAACCACAGAATGTATGAGACATGTATGAGACTGTGATAAAGGACAAAGTCTGGACAAATGTCTCATCCTCTGGGATCCAAATTCAACCAAGTGTTCAAGTGACACTTTTAGTTCAGTCATACCTACATCTAAACTGGCTGATAAGGTCGGAGCTTCATTGTTTACCCCGTTAACACTTCGAAATCTACCGACTATAATCGAATAACTCCACACTTCAGTTTCAGATCCAGTCAAACGTCGGTTCGGAACTGACTGGAGGTTTTAAAGCAGCTCCGTTCCCTTCTCTGCCTCTTCACAGAACTCAGCCGAAGCACCCAAACACAAAAGACTTTTTCTAAAGGTGTAGACTTATGTGAGTTATGTGACTCTTATCTGAAGACAAAAGACGTGCCGTTACCTTTAGGTGAACAGGTTCCCTTCCGTCATTAGTTATAAAGCTAATATGCTAACAGCTAGCACCAGGAAGAGACAAAGGGTTTAAAATCCAACTAATTTTTACGCTTTCTTGTGGCTCTATCAGCACTGGATGTGTAGTTGTTTAATATCAGTTTCCCTTTTTAATATCAGTAAATAACAGTAAAAATGGTAAAAGACAACACTCATTAATTAGGCCGGCTAGCTAGCAGCTGAACAGCTGAGCTTTGTTGTTGTTTCTGTTGTGGCTCGACGGTGATGACGTCATCAAAAGCCGACAGGCAGTACGTTTTATATCCCAATTAACTCCGTCCGGTGGATGTCTTTTTTTTTTTTTTTCATAACATATTTATATATTTAGTGTTATACAGAGCACAATAAGAGCATGAAAAGTACAGTGCAATATTAATAAAATAATATGACATGAACAGAACAGAACATTAGCCAGGGGACAAAATAATCTATCAAATTATGCAAAGTTCATAACTGTTACATAGATCAGTGGTTTTAATAGCTTTTTTTACTTTTTAAAATACTTAATATTTGAAATATATTGAGTGAGCTCAATTTTTTAAAATAAGAAGGAAGGTTTGATATTTTTGAGAATTTGGATTTGTAAATGTGGTATTTTGCCAAAAATAGAATTAGATTGATTATGTAATACTGATCTGATTTGTTAGCAGCATATGTGAAAATACCAAACAATATTTTGAATAAGAAAGAGAAAAATCAAAAACAATATTCTGACAAATAAAAAACCAGACATCTTGCCAGGAAACATTTGAGAAGGGACAGGAACCAAAACAGATGATCGACATTTTCTTCTGATTGTTTACAAAAGGAGCAGTCCACACCGATGTCCTTTTACATCTGTGTAGGAACAGTTTGCAAGGATAGAATCGATAATTAATTTGAGAGAAACTTCTTTTATCTTTTTTTATTATTAAGTACTTAGAGGGTAAACACCAGATTTTTTTTTCCATTTTAGGTTTGGAAAGAGATTATTCCAATAAGACATCACATTTGGAACAGAGAAAACTTTTTTTTTTTTTTTTTTTTTTTTTTAATAAACCACGTATATTGCAGTTGTTTACTCTGTTTTGGCCAGAAAAACAAATTTGTCCAACTTCAGAATCAGCAAGGTTAAATTTCATCAGAGGTGGTTCATGATCTGCAGATTTTTTGAGAAACATTATCGCACCAGACAGGATAGCATCAAAAACTTGTGCATATTCCCATGGAGGTATAGGAATGGTGAATTTATCTAGAAATCCAGAATAAGAGAGTAAAACACCCTCTGAACTGAAAAGATGTTTAACTTAAAAAAATGCCATGAGTAAACCAGTTTTCCAAAAATAAAGATTTGTGTTTGTATAATATGTCTCTGTTGTTCCAGATGTAGGATCTGCATCCAGGGTTAAAATACACGTGTTTCTGAGTCTATGTGCACATATTCAGTATTTTTTTTTTTTTTAGGTTGAGCAGGACCAAACCAAACTAATAAGATAATAACGGAAAAATGAAAAAAACATCCAACAGGACTATCTTGAATTAATTTAAATTCATGAAGTGAAGAGGATGACATCAATGCCTGTTTGTCTTTAAATTGTCAAAAGTGTGATTTTTTTTTTTTTTTATTATTTTTATTTTTTTGGTGTTAATTTATTTTTTCAAGATAAGATAAGATTTTATTGATCCCACTGTGGTCAAAATGCAGCGTCTACAGTAGCAAATAAAATAAAATAAAATAAGATAAATAAATAAATTAATTTAAAAAAATAAATAAATAAAAAATAATAATAATAATAATAATCAAGGTGCAGAAAGACTCGAAATTGAAACAGGAAATATAGAAGAAACCCTTTCTTTTATACTAATCCATTTGACTGTATCTTGTGTGTACTTGTGTGTAGACTGCAGTGCGGTGTGTTCACCACTAGGTGGCTCTGTGACTCTCTGAATGGGACACAGATGATCCTGCCTTGGAGTGGTGTGTTCCTCTATGGAATTATATTTGTGCCAGTTTCTTGAGCGAGCAACGATAGATTCTGAGCACACAATTACAGATTTTGAGCACATAAAAATATATTTTGTGAGCACATCATTTATATTTCAAAAAGAAATTACGCTTGAGCGAACAAAAATCGATATTGTGCTCCATAAATGCGTTTGCATGTTAGTTTTACTCATAATGTTCTCTCACACATTCTTTCCATGGCGCACACACAGACCGCTGCGCTCGCTCACTTTCCCCCTCCCTCTCTCGCTCAACCTCCCTCTCCCTGCGCGCTCAGGTTGTCGTGTCCGCACGCTCAACTTGACACACACGTTACAATTGTGCCACAAAACTAACCAATCGGAGAGCTTGCGGAAGTACACTCTGATTGGCTGTTCACTCTCCAATTAGCTCGCTAGTTACATTTACCCGAAAAAACAGCGCTCGATGAGACAGACACGGACCGGAAGAGGAGGAATTGATTCTACACAAACTTATACAAATAAACATATAATGTAAACCCAGACAATGCAGTCCTAACGTTACGGCACTATAGTACAAAAACTAAACAAAGTAGTGGTATGACATGAGACAATAATCATAATAATAATAAATACTGACTGACGTTTGTGTAGAATCAATTCCTCCTCTTCCGGTCCGTGTCTGTCTCATCGAGCGCTGTTTTTTTGGGTAAATGTAACTAGCGAGCTAATTGGAGAGTGAACAGCCAATCAGAGTGTACTTCCGCAAGCTCTCCGATTGGTTAGTTTTGTGGCACAATTGTCGCGTGTGTGTCAAGTTGAGCGTGCGGACACGACAACCTGAGCGCGCAGGGAGAGGGAGGTTGAGCGAGAGAGGGAAGGGGAAAGTGAGCGAGCGCAGCGGCCTGTGTGTGCGCCATGGAAAGAATGTGTGAGAGAACATTATGAGTAAAACTAACATGCAAACGCATTTATGGAGCACAATATCGATTTTTGTTCGCTCAAGTGTAATTTCTTTTTGAAATATAATTGATGTGCTCGCAAAATATATTTTTATGTGCTCAAAATCTGTAATTGTGTGCTCAGAATCTATCGTTGCTCGCTCAAGAAACTGGCACAAATATAATTCTGTATTCCTCTGGCGTAATGTTAACCCGCAGAATCCAACATTGGACTCTTTGTAAAAGCAACACAACAGAGTGTTTTGATTCCCCTGGCACTGATAATATAATCTGGTGTCAGTGCCAGTGAACAAACCTGTAAGAATGAACGGACAAATGCATCAGTATTAGTGAGGAATGTTTCCCCATGCAGGTCTGCAACAGGTCTGGTCAGTGGTTGGACTGGACAGCTGACCATCAAACGCCTCATTATTGCAGGTACTCACACAATAAATGACATGTTTTACAGGGAACTGGAGGAAGTTATGTTAACAAAACCAATAAACACGTCAGTATCTCCAAGGGAAATGATCATTAATTTGAATGTTGTAATAAACCTTTAATTTTCCTCATTAATCTAATCATACTGATGGTAAACGTCATATTCATAAGGCTCAGTTGTGTAGATCCCTCCATAACATCAACATCTGAGGTAAAGAGTTCAAAATGTATTATAAAACATAAGCCTAAGGAGAAAAAAAAAAAAAAAAAAAAAAAAAAAAAAAAAAAAAAAAAAAATATATATATATATATATATATATATATATATATATATATATATATATATATATATACACACATATATATATACAATTTGCATGTTGTTTTTTCTATATATTACAACCTAAAAATGTAGCATTTGCATGCTTTTACTGTTGTTGTTGTTTTTTTTTACTGTATAATACTACCTAAATATTTAGTATTTTGCATGTTTTTACTTTTTTTTTTTTTTTACTGTATAATACTACCTAAATATTTCGCATTTTGCATGTTTTTACTGTTTGTTTGTTTGTTTGTTTTTTTTTTACTATTTACTGTTTTTTTTTTTTTTACTCTTTACTATTTTTATAAATTTTTTTTACTGTTAAAAAAATTGTAAATGTGAACGTGTTCTCGAGCAGTTTGATTTTTTTTTTTTTTTTTAATACTTGGTAACTTTTGTTTATTGTATTGCTCTTTTTTCTATTGTTCTGTTCACCTGCTAATTGTATCAATACGTGATTAATATGTGGTGCGTATTTCTGTTAAATGTTGCATCTACTTGTTAATTATCAGTAAAGGTTAAATAATTTAAAAAAAAACAGTCATGCAATACATGACAGATTTTTAATTTACAACACATCTCAACCTATAGATGTGAAAATAAACTGAACTGGAAAAATAAAAAATAAAAAGTCAAATAATAGTGACATTAGTTATAATTCCATTGTGTCCACTTGTCCCTGAAAGCATCATCATGCGTGTTTCGGTTGGTCGGGGCTGTGTCCCGAGCCAGCAATCAGAGCCTGAGAACGGCGCTGCTCGCTCCCGTGACCCCGCCCCCGCCCCTGCCCCGCCCCTCTGTGTGACTCGGCGCGTCTGTCACGTATTTTATTTTTCCGCTGCCCGTGAACGGTGCATTCCCGAGCCTGGCTCCGTTAGATGGTGTCTGAACCCGAGCAGAACGACGACAAACAAACAGCAGTCTGCCTTTCAGTCATTCACCGAAAAAAAAAGAGTTTTTAGAGAAAACAAGCTGGACACAAACAGAAGAGACGTTCACGTTCAGTCGCCTTTTCTTTCTTTTTGGATTCATTCTAAAAACAACATGAAAACTAAATCATCAACGGGGGTTTCTTCGTCCCCTCCCTGTCTCTGGGGCTGCTGGTGACCGAAAACGCCCTTCAGGTCCAGCCCGAAGCCAGGAGGACTGTAAGGACTGGTCCGGCTCGACCAGGACCAGCCGGACACGGACACCCGGCGGAAGGCGTTCCTGTGGTGCCGAGAGTTCCTGAACGGGTCCTGGAAGAGGATGGAGGAGGAGGACGTTCCGCATCAGCATCATCAGGTACAAGGACACTGGTCCATCTGGGGGGGGGGGGGGGGGGGGGGGGGGCTCAAGTGGTCCAGAACCAGTCTGTCCTTATGTGGTCCAGAACAGTGTGTCCTTATGTGGTCCAGAACAGTCTGTCCTTATGTGGTCCAGAACAGTCTGCCTTATGTGGTCCAGAACAGTCTGTCCTTATGTGGTCCAGAACAGTCTGTCCTTATGTGGTCCAGAACTAGTCTGCCTTATGTGGTCCAGAACTAGTCTGTCCTTATGTGGTCCAGAACAGTCTGTCCTTATGTGGTCCAGAACTAGTCTGTCCTTATGTGGTCCAGAACTAGTCTGTCCTTATGTGGTCCAGAACCAGTCTGTCCTTATGTGGTCCAGAACAGTCTGTCCTTATGTGGTCCAGAATAGTCTGCCTTATGTGGTCCAGAATAGTCTGTCCTTATGTGGTCCAGAACAGTCTGTCCTTATGTGGTCCAGAACAGTCTGTCCTTATGTGGTCCAGAACCAGTCTGTCCTTATGTGGTCAGAACAGTCTGTCCTTATGTGGTCCAGAACTAGTCTGCCTTATGTGGTCCAGAACAGTCTGTCCTTATGTGGTCCAGAACCAGTCTGTCCTTATGTGGTCAGAACCAGTCTGTCCTTATGTGGTCCAGAACTAGTCTGTCCTTATGTGGTCCAGAACTAGTCTGCCTTTATGTGGTCCAGAACCAGTCTGCCTTATGTGGTCCAGAACCAGTCTGTCCTTATGTGGTCCAGAACCAGTCTGTCCTTATGGTCAGTCCAGTCTGTCCTTATGTGGTCCAGACAGTCTGTCCTTATGTGGTCCAGAACTAGTCTGTTTATGTGGTCCAGAACCAGTCTGCCTTATGGTCCAGATCCAGTCTGCCTTATGTGGTCCAGAACAGTCTGTCCTTATGTGGTCCAGAATAGTCTGTCCTTATGTGGTCCAGAACCAGTCTGTCCTTATGTGGTCCAGAACTAGTCTGTCCTTATGTGGTCCAGAACAGTCTGTCCTTATGTGGTCCAGAACTAGTCTGTCCTTATGTGGTCCAGAACCAGTCTGTCCTTATGTGGTCCAGAACAGTCTGTCCTTATGTGGTCCAGAACTAGTCTGTCCTTATGTGGTCCAGAACTAGTCTGTCCTTATGTGGTCCAGAACCAGTCTGTCCTTATGTGGTCCAGAACTAGTCTGTCCTTATGTGGTCCAGAACAGTCTGTCCTTATGTGGTCCAGAACTAGTCTGTCCTTATGTGGTCCAGAACCAGTCTGTCCTTATGTGGTCCAGAACTAGTCTGTCCTTATGTGGTCCAGAACCAGTCTGTCCATGTGGTCCAGAATAGTCTGCCTTATGTGGTCCAGAACTAGTCTGTCCTTATGTGGTCCAGAACCAGTCTGTCCTTATGTGGTCCAGAACTAGTCTGTCTCCTTATGTGGTCCAGACTAGTCTGCCTTATGTGGTCCAGAACTAGTCTGCCTTATGTGGTCCAGAACCAGTCTGTCCTTATGTGGTCCAGAATAGTCTGCCTTTATGTGGTCCAGAACTAGTCTGTCCTTATGTGGTCCAGAACCAGTCTGTCCTTATGTGGTCCAGAACAGTCTGTCCTTATGTGGTCCAGAACAGTCTGTCCTTATGTGGTCCAGAACTAGTCTGCTTATGTGGTCCAGAACCAGTCTGTCCTTATGTGGTCCAGAACAGTCTGTCCTTATGTGGTCCAGAACCAGTCTGTCCTTATGTGGTCCAGAACCAGTCTGTCCTTATGTGGTCCAGAACTAGTCTGCCTTTATGTGGTCCAGAACCAGTCTGTCCTTATGTGGTCCAGAACCAGTCTGTCCTTATGTGGTCCAGAACTAGTCTCTTTATGTGGTCCAGAACTAGTCTGTCCTTATGTGGTCCAGAACAGTCTGTCCTTATGTGGTCCAGAACTAGTCTGTCCTTATGTGGTCCAGAACCAGTCTGTCCTTATGTGGTCCAGAACTAGTCTCCTTTATGTGGTCCAGAACCAGTCTGTCCTTATGTGGTCCAGAACAGTCTGTCCTTATGTGGTCCAGAAAGTCTCTTTATGTGGTCCAGAACAGTCTGTCCTTATGTGGTCCAGAACCAGTCTGTCCTTATGTGGTCCAGAATAGTCTGTCCTTATGTGGTCCAGAACAGTCTGTCCTTATGTGGTCCAGAATAGTCTGTCCTTATGTGGTCCAGAACTAGTCTGTCCTTATGTGGTCCAGAACCAGTCTGTCCTTATGTGGTCCAGAACTAGTCTGTCCTTATGTGGTCCAGAACCAGTCTGTCCTTATGTGGTCCAGAACCAGTCTGTCCTTATGTGGTCCAGAACTAGTCTGCCTTATGTGGTCCAGAACTAGTCTGTCCTTATGTGGTCCAGAACTAGTCTGTCCTTATGTGGTCCAGAACCAGTCTGTCCTTATGTGGTCCAGAACTAGTCTGTCCTTATGTGGTCCAGAACCAGTCTGTCCTTATGTGGTCCAGAACTAGTCTGTCCTTATGTGGTCCAGAACCAGTCTGTCCTTATGTGGTCCAGAACTAGTCTGTTTATGTGGTCCAGAACCAGTCTGTCCTTATGTGGTCCAGAACAGTTGTTTATGTGGTCCAGAACCAGTCTGTCCTTATGTGGTCCAGAACTAGTCTGTCCTTATGTGGTCCAGAACCAGTCTGTCCTTATGTGGTCCAGAACTAGTCTGTCCTTATGTGGTCAGAACCAGTCTGTCCTTATGTGGTCCAGAACTAGTCTGTCCTTATGTGGTCCAAACCAGTCTGTCCTTATGTGGTAGAACCAGTCTGTCCTTATGTGGTCCAGAACTAGTCTGTCCTTATGTGGTCCAGAACCAGTCTGCCTTATGTGGTCCAGAACCAGTCTGTCCTTATGTGGTCCAGAACCAGTCTGTCCTTATGTGGTAGAACAGTCTCCTTATGTGGTCCAGAACAGTCTGCCTTATGTGGTCCAGAACCAGTCTGTTTATGTGGTCCAGAACAGTCTGTCCTTATGTGGTCCAGAACAGTCTGTCCTGTGGTCCAGAACAGTCTGCCTTTATGTGGTCCAGAACCAGTCTGCCTTATGTGGTCCAGAACCAGTCTGTCCTTATGTGGTCCAGAACAGTCTGTCCTTATGTGGTCCAGAACCAGTCTGTCCTTATGTGGTCCAGAACTAGTCTGCCTTTATGTGGTCCAGAACCAGTCTGTCCTTATGTGGTCCAGAACAGTCTGTCCTTATGTGGTCCAGAACAGTCTCCTTATGTGGTCCAGAACCAGTCTGCCTTATGTGGTCCAGAACCAGTCTGCCTTTATGTGGTCCAGAACCAGTCTGTCCTTATGTGGTCCAGAACCAGTCTGTCCTTATGTGGTCCAGAACCAGTCTGCCTTTATGTGGTCCAGAACCAGTCTGTCCTTATGTGGTCCAGAACCAGTCTGTCCTTATGTGGTCCAGAACCAGTCTGTCCTTGTGTGGTCCAGAACCAGTCTGTCCTTATGTGGTCCAGAACTAGTCTGTCCTTATGTGGTCCAGAACCAGTCTGTCCTTATGTGGTCCAGAACTAGTCTGTCCTTATGTGGTCCAGAACCAGTCTGTCCTTATGTGGTCCAGAACTAGTCTGTCCTTATGTGGTCCAGAACTAGTCTGTCCTTATGTGGTCCAGAACCAGTCTGTCCTTATGTGGTCCAGAACTAGTCTGTTTATGTGGTCCAGAACCAGTCTGTCCTTATGTGGTCCAGAACTAGTCTGTCCTTATGTGGTCCAGAACTAGTCTGCCTTTATGTGGTCCAGAACAGTCTGTTATGTGGTCCAGAACTAGTCTGCCTTTATGTGGTCCAGAACCAGTCTGTCCTTATGTGGTCCAGAACTAGTCTGCCTTTATGTGGTCCAGAACCAGTCTGTCCTTATGTGGTCCAGAACTAGTCTGTCCTTATGTGGTCCAGAACCAGTCTGTCCTTATGTGGTCCAGAACTAGTCTGCCTTATGTGGTCCAGAACCAGTCTGTCCTTATGTGGTCCAGAACTAGTCTGTCCTTATGTGGTCCAGAACCAGTCTGTCCTTATGTGGTCCAGAACTAGTCTGCCTTATGTGGTCCAGAACCAGTCTGTCCTTATGTGGTCCAGAACTAGTCTGTCCTTATGTGGTCCAGAACCAGTCTGTCCTTATGTGGTCAGAACTAGTCTGTCCTTATGTGGTCCAGAACCAGTCTGTCCTTATGTGGTCCAGAACAGTCTGTCCTTATGTGGTCCAGAACCAGTCTGTCCTTATGTGGTCCAGAACTAGTCTGTCCTTATGTGGTCCAGAACCAGTCTGTCCTTATGTGGTCCAGAACTAGTCTGTCCTTATGTGGTCCAGAACCAGTCTGTCCTTATGTGGTCCAGAACAGTCTGTCCTTATGTGGTCCAGAACCAGTCTGTCCTTATGTGGTCCAGAACCAGTCTGTCCTTATGTGGTCCAGAACCAGTCTGTCCTTATGTGGTCAGAACCAGTCTGTTATGTGGTCCAGAACCAGTCTGTCCTTATGTGGTCCAGAACCAGTCTGCCTTATGTGGTCCAGAATAGTCTGTCCTTATGTGGTCCAGAACCAGTCTGTCCTTATGTGGTAGAACAGTCGTCCTTATGTGGTCCAGAACAGTCTGTCCTTATGTGGTCCAGAACAGTCTGTTTATGTGGTCCAGAACAGTCTGTCCTTATGTGGTCCAGAACCAGTCTGTCCTTATGTGGTCCAGAACCAGTCTGCCTTATGTGGTCCAGAACCAGTCTGCCTTATGTGGTCCAGAACCAGTCTGTCCTTAGTGGTCCAGAACAGTCTGCCTTATGTGGTCCAGAACCAGTCTGTCCTTATGTGGTCCAGAACCAGTCTGCCTTGTGTGGTCCAGAACCAGTCTGTCCTTATGTGGTCCAGAACAGTCTGTCCTTATGTGGTCCAGAACCAGTCTTTATGTGGTCCAGAACCAGTCTGTCCTTATGTGGTCCAGAACCAGTCTGTCCTTATGTGGTCCAGAACCAGTCTGTCCTTATGTGGTCCAGAACCAGTCTGTCCTTATGTGGTCCAGAACCAGTCTGTCCTTATGTGGTCCAGAACCAGTCTGTCCTTATGTGGTCCAGAACCAGTCTGTCCTTGTGGTCCAGAACCAGTCTGTCCTTGTGTGGTCCAGAACCAGTCTGTCCTTATGTGGTCCAGAACCAGTCTGTCCTTATGTGGTCCAGAACCAGTCTGTCCTTATGTGGTCCAGCGGATCTAGACCAGGCTTTGACCCCACCACCCATGGTTAGTTCAGGGTCCACACTCACCCCAGTGTGATCTGAAGTGGACCAGTAAAATAACACCAGTGAAAAAGTCCGATGGCGTCAGGACCAGGTTCACATCCACAAGGTTTCCTTCAAAATCTGAATCATATGAAGAACTGGAAAAGTGAAGGAAACCCAGTGCAGTTGAACAGTATTCCACATCAGTTTATCAGTTACATGTGCATTACAACTGACATTACAGTTACAAGTACACATAATACTGATAAAACTGCCTTTACTTTTCTTAAGACAGTTCACATTGTTCCTATTTCTTCAGGTTTTTCACATTTTTAATAAAAGGATAGTTTGTTAATTTAAACATTTTCATGTATTTCCTTTTTTTTTTTAACACTAAAACAAAGGTCAAATCTGTAGTTGTCATTATTTATTGGTTATTATAACAGTATTTTCTGCTCTGGTGCATATATTGAACCTGAAATAAAAATGATTTTTACACTATTGATTGTTAATTTCTTCAGTGTAATTTTTGCTGTTCACACATTCATCCCAGGGGCCACATTGGACCTTTTGGTGGGCTGGATTTGGCCCCGGGCCACATGTTTGACACCTGTGGTCTAGATCCTGGATGTCAAACCCATGTTAGTTCATCAGGGGTGGAAGTGGTCCAATAAGACAGAAATAATGTCAACTCCAAACTTTCCTTACATGATGAACATGTTGACGTCTACAAACTGTCCTTCCAAACAGGGCTTTCAGACTCTGTTTTTTCAGGTTCCACATTCAGTCCGATTTGATCTGCAGTGGACCCGACCAGGAAAAGAAAAGCAGAATAACCAAGAAATAATGACAACGACAAATTGTTTTAGTGCAAAAAATAACATTCACTTATGCCAATATTTACATTACAAACCATCCAAACAAAAAGGATGTGAATAACTTGGAAAAAAAAAACATATTTGTTAAGAAATATAAGTACAATTTTATCAATATAATGCCTCGACTTATCATTTCTACATGTGCACAAAACATTTATTAACAGGCAGAAAATTGTTAAAATTGCACTGAATTTTCTTCATTTCTTCTGTTGTTCAAGTTATTCACATGTTGTTAAAGGATCGTTTGTTAATGTAAACATTGTCATAATTTAATATTTTTGCACTAAATCAAACAGAAAAAAATGTGTGTCATTATTATTGATAGGTTATTACTTATTTTTGAGTTTGATGCCCTAACTTGCACTTTGCACATTCATCCCGTGGGCCGGTTTTGGCCCCTGGACCGCATGTTTGACACCTGTGATTTAAACAATGTGAACAACCTCAAATATCTTTGTATAAATCAGTGTAATTGTCCCAATGTTCGCCTGAGTTTCTCCTTTCTACATGTTCATTCTACTGTCCAGACCCCAGTGGATCTGCAAACACACATTTAATAACAGACTGAACATTGTGACCAGTTCCACAGACTGAAGACTGTTCAGCGTGTTCATATCTGTGCAGATTGTTCCTGCTTTTCTGTGAAATGATAGTTTGTTTCAGTGTAATACAGGAAAATTACATGAACATGTTTATATAAAGACAAACAGTTGGAGTTATGAGAAGAGCTGAAACAATCCATCGGTTAGGTGTTTGAAGCCAATGCAAAAATTCATGATTCGATTAATCGACTCCAATTGATTGAAGGGAAATATTCTGTCGCAGTTTTCCTGAATTGAAGCTTCTTGTGCGTCACAAT
>NW_021941604.1:0-82186 GCF_902148855.1 Sphaeramia orbicularis | reverse complement strand
TACACTGAACACACTGAACACATGAGTTTACATTGAACAGACTGAACAGATGAGTTTACACTGAACAGAGTGAACAGATGAGTTTACACTGAACAGAGTGAACAGATGAGTTTGCACTGAACAGAGTGAACAGATGAGTTTACACTGAACACACTGAACAGATGAGTTTACACTGAACAGAGTGAACAGATGAGTTTACACTGAACAGAGTGAACAGATGAGTTTACACTGAACACACTGAACAGGTGAGTTTACACTGGGAACACTGGACTGAACAGGTGCAGGTTTGATCAGTCCATCAGCCCTTCTTCCAGTCTTCAGTAGTCTTCTTCCAGTCTTCAGTAGTCTTCAGTAGTCTTCTTCCAGTCTTCAGTAGTCTTCAGTAGTCTTCTTCCAGTCTTCAGTAGTCTTCAGTAGTCTTCTTCCAGTCTTCAGTAGTCTTCTACCAGTCTTCAGTAGTCTTCTTCCAGTCTTTAGTAGTCTTCAGTAGTCTTCTTCCAGTCTTCAGTGGTCTTCTTCCAGTCTTCAGTAGTCTTCTTCCAGTCTTTAGTAGTCTTCAGTAGTCTTCTTCCAGTCTTCAGTGGTCTTCTTCCAGTCTTCAGTAGTCTTCTTCCAGTCTTTAGTAGTCTTCAGTAGTCTTCTTCCAGTCTTCAGTGGTCTTCTTCCAGTCTTCAGTAGTCTTCTTCCAGTCTTCAGTAGTTTCACTGGTTCTGTTTCATGGTCCAGCCGAGCCTCTTTTTCTTATTCTGAAGTCTCACCGATGGCTTTAGCTGCAACTGGACCCATCAAACCTGTAACTGTAACACAAACATTGGGACACCTGCAGGAATTGAACCACCAACTTTCCAGACTTGATCAACCTCCATTGCTGCAGAACTGCTTTCAGTTGTTCACCCATTTCTTGATCGTCTTTTTATATAATTCTGAAATGTACATTATTTTTCAGTTTTGTTTAACCTTACCTTTTTTTTTCTTTTTTTTCCTCTGTCAGTTCACTCTGACCGTTGGACCATTTCAGCTGTTCACTGGACTGGAACTGATGGAGTTTACAGACAAAACTGGAAAAATTGGGGTGTTCTACAACTTTTGACTGGTAGTGTACACGACAGAAACAGACTGAAGAGCACAACGTACACGCACCATCACACATGAAGAGGAGCACGTTGTCATGGAAACGCTCACAGGTAGTACTTCATATGGTTCACCTCAGATTATATTTAACTCATCCACTATATGGACCAAAGTCTGTGGACCCCCTGAACTATTATTACTATTAACTATTAGTAACTACTAACTATTATTAACTATTAGTAACTACTAACTATCACTGACTATTATTAACTATTAACTATTAGTAACTGCTAACTATTACTAACTATTAGTAACTACTAACTATTACTAACTATTATCAACTATTAACTATTAGTAACTACTAACTATTATTAACTATTAACTATTAGTAACTATTAGTAACTATTAACTATTGTTACCTATTAGTAACTATTAACTATTATTAACTATTAGTAACTATTTGTAACTATTAACTACTAGTAACTGTTTGTAACTATTAACTATTAGTAACTATTAGTAACTATTAACTATTAGTAACTATTAACTATTATTACCTATTAGTAACTATTAACTATTATTAACTATTAACTCTTAGTAACTATTTGTAACTATTAACTACTAGTAACTATTTGTAACTATTAACTATTAGTAACTATTAAGTATTAGTAAGTATTAACTATTATTACCTATTAGTAACTATTAACTATTATTAACTATTATTGACTATTATTAACTAGTATTAACTATGATTACTATTATTAACTATTATTCTAATCCATACTCTGGTCTCTGATAACATTATTATTCTGTCTTTTGTGTTGTGTGTGTGTGTGTGTGTTGTGTGTGTGTTGTGTGTGTGTGTGTGTGTGTTGTGTGTGTGTGTGTGTGTGTGTGTGTGTGTGTGTGTGTGTGTGTGTGTGTGTGTGGTGTGTGTGTGTGTGTGTGTGTGTGGTGTGTGTGTTGTGTACATACTTGAGTGTGTCCATCTCCTGTGGGAGGTTGTAGCTCAGGAGGCGATTGAACCGAAGCATCTGAGATTCTCTGGTGAAGTTCAACCTCATGACTTGGCTCAGGTACCTGTGGATACACACACACACATATACACACTTTACCTGTGGATACACACACACACACACATATACACACTTTACCTGTGGATACACACACACACATATACACACTTTACCTGTGGATACACACACACACACACATATACACACTTTACCTGTGGATACACACACACACATATACACACTTTACCTGTGGATACACACACACACACATATACACACTTTACCTGTGGATACACACACACACACATATACACACTTTACCTGTGGATACACACACACACACACATATACACACTTTACCTGTGGATACACACACACACATATACACACTTTACCTGTGGATACACACATACACACATATACACACACTTTACCTGTGGATACACACACACACATATACACACTTTACCTGTGGATACACACACACACACATATACACACTTTACCTGTGGATACACACACACACATATACACACTTTACCTGTGGATACACACACACACATATACACACTTTACCTGTGGATACACACACACACATATACATACTTTACCTGTGGATACACACACACACACACATATACACACTTTACCTGTGGATACACACACACACATATACACACTTTACCTGTGGATACACACACACACATATACACACACTTTACCTGTGGATACACACACACACACACACTTCACCTGTAGATACACACACACACACACACTTCACCTGTAGATACACACACCATCATCCAGTTTGCTCATGGTCAGCTGTTCTGTTTGGATTGACTCTACGCTCCAACCCTGGCTCACAGTGTGTCATGGTCCTCAGAATTAGATGAGGTCATGATCGTTTGGAGGTCAGGAGGTTCTGACAGATGCTCCATCAGACCTTTGTCACAGTTTAGTCACTTGAACGCACCACATGTTCTTTTCCATAAGTGTCAGCACAAACACTTCCACACTCAGGTTCTTCACTTGTTATTTAAAGCTGTGGCAGACTTTCATCCTCAGTGTTTCCTCACATCTGTCCATCCTCAGTCCTCTCCTCAGTTTCATTGGTCTGTTGGTCTGTCTGTCATTCCTCAGCTGAATCTCTTCCTCATGCTGAACACTTTCGTAGTTCCATCCACCACAAACAAACATGTGTTTATAAACAGAGGCAGGAGGAACTGGGCATCTGAGGAAGTTTGTTGCGATGGGCATTGTGGGAAACGGATGTTCGCACAGCCACCTGACAGCAGCAGTACAACCATGTGAACCATGTGAACCATATGAACCATGTGAACCATATGAACCACGTGAACCATATGAACCACGTGAACCATATGAACCACATGAACCATGTGAACCATATGAACCATGTGAACCATGTGAACCATATGAACCATGTGAACCACATGAACCACGTGAACCATATGAACCATGTGAACCATATGAACCATGTGAACCATGTAAACCATATGAACCATGTGAACCACATGAACCACATGAACCATGTGAACCATGTGAACCATGTGAACTATATGAACCATATGAACCATGTGAACCATATGAACCATGTGAACTATATGAACCATATGAACCATATGAACCATGTGAACCATGTGAACTATATGAACCATATGAACCATGTGAACTATATGAACCATGTGAACCATATAAACCATGTGAACCATATAAACTATATGAACCATGTGAACCATGTGAACTATATGAACCATGTGAACCACATAAGGAGCTGTGGCTCAGTTGGTAGAGCGGGTCGTCCAATGACCATAGTGTTGGCGGTTCGAATCCTAATCAAATGGTGCTCATTTCTGTCTAAAACAGCTTTTTTAAATGTAGGTTTGTCGCTGGTATCAGTTTTTTCACCACCAGTGACATGAATATAGTGGATATAAAGTGTTGAGTCTGAATTGTTTTAGTTCCTATGTTCCCTGAAGGCAACATGAACAGGGAAAGTCCATAGGATTTTTGTCATGCTGTGACTCATTATTCCACGCCCCTCTCAGTTGAGGCAACGCCCTCCTTGCCACATCAGGGCCAAAAGTTGAACAAGTGAAAAAAAGAGATCTGAAACTGAAAAAAAGAGGTGAAAGCAAAAAAAGATCTGAAAGTGAAAAAATAAGATTTGAAACCATAAAAAATAAGATCTGAATCTGAAAAGATAAAACATGCAAATAAAAAAAATAAGACTTCAAATATTAAGATATATATGAAAGTGAGAAATGAAATAAATAATTTATTCAAAAGAATTACCGAAGTGAGTCAAAGTTATATTTAACCTGAAAAAACTTTTCATACACTTGTTTTTAATTTGAAAACATTGTTGTATTTTTCAAAATTCAAGATCAAAACTTAAATTTTCAGTTTCAAATTTTATATTTTCATATACAAACTTATGGCCCTAAATCAGCTCCATACATTTCTCCACCTTCATGGTGCCCAAAGTGCTTTACAATTCCTCACATTCACTCATTCACACACACATTCATACACCAGTGGGTGGTGCTGCCAGGCTCTACTGAACACTATTAAGGGTTCAGTGTCTTGCCCAAGGACACTCCAACATGTGGACAGTCGGAACCAGGATTTGAACCGCCAACCCTACGGTCACTGGACAACTCGCTCTACCAACTGAGCCACATATAGTTCATATGGTTCACATGGTTCATATGGTTCACATGGTTCACATGGTTCACATGGTTGTACTGCTGCTGTCAGGTGGCTGTGCGAACATCCGTTTCCCACAATGCACTTCACGACAAACTTCCTCAGATGCCCAGTTCCTCCTGCCTCTGTTTGTAAACACATGTTTGTTTGTGGTGGATGGAACTACGAAAGTGTTCAGCATGAGGAAGAGATTCAGCTGAGGAATGACAGACAGACCAACAGACCAATGAAACTGAGGAGAGGACTGAGGATGGACAGATGTGAGGAAACACTGAGGATGAAAGTCTGCCACAGCTTTAAAAGTTTCCATCGCAGACATAATGAAAAAATGAGATGACCATCCTTCTGTGTCAAAAACACAGATAAAACACTAACAGACAGAATCAACAGTTTGTACACAAATATCCATAAATAAGTCATGCACAGAATTAAATGTGTGATTAAAATAAAAACTGTACTCAGTTCCTGTGACTGACATCATGTCTGTGGGTGTGATCTGAGTGGACGTCACTTCAACATCATCCACTTGGACTGAGTCTGTTTCAGGTCCAGTTGTTGTTTTGTCAGTTTTATTCATAATAATTAAGGTTGGGCGATAAAACGATAATGATATATATCACAAGAAAACTTTAGATTGAAATATGAGACATGCTCAATAGAATTTCAATAGAACTCATTGGTCCAAGAACAGCCAATCATCATTAAGTAGCGCCGCAACAAATTAATCACACTAGAGCCACGCCCAGTTAGGGCGACGCCCACAGCACAAAGCATACGACCGTCAAACTGAAACTGAAGATGATTATAAAGGGGGGGTGGGGGGTGGATAAAACGGGGGAATAATACTTAAATGTGGAGGGGGGGGACTTCTCCATAAGTACCATGACCTCCCTCCCTCTCTCTCTCTTTCTCCCTCTCTCCCTCCCTCTTTCTCTGTCTCTCTTTTTCTCTCTTTCTCCCTCCCTCCCTCCCTCCCTCCCCCTCTCTCCCTCTTTCTCTCTCTCTCTCTTTCCCCCTCTCTCCCTCCCTCTCTCTTGCCCTTTCTTTTTCTCTCTCTCTCCCTCTCTCTCTCTCTCCCTCCCTCTCTCTCGCCCTTTCTTTTTCTCTCTCCCTCCCTCCCTCCCTCCCTCTCTCTCACCCTCCCTCCCTCTCTCTTGCCCTTTCTTTTTCTCTCTCTCTCCCTCCCTCCCTCTCTCTCGCCCTTTCTTTTTTTTTCTCTCTCCCTCCTTCTCTCTCTCCCTCTCCCCCCCCCCCTTAGTGGAAACACCAGTAGTAGACACTCATGCTGGATCTGTTCACCCCTAGTCTGGGGGAGGAGCAGAGGATACCAGCTCTACAGTATTTGAATGGGACTGCAGAACCAGTTTAGGCCACAATCCTACGTACGACACCTTTAAAACAAGATGAATTATCGGACACTTCTAAATTTATGTTGTTTTTTGTCTTGGTAAGAAACAAATAATTAAAACAAACCAACGCCAACAAAAACATAACCTCCTTGGTGGAGGTAAAAAACCTGGAAGTGAAGAAGAAGAGTTTTTCCCAAACATGTGTGTGTATGTGTGAACACAGCAGGAAAGCACATCAGTTTAGAATTTAGGAGGAGAGAGGAGGAACCAGCATTCTAGATTCAAACCAACACAGATTTATGGAAGGACTGACACCGACATCTACCGCAACTAAAGAAACTAAAGGACCCACACCGACATCTACCGCAACTAAGAAACTAAAGGACCCACACCGACATCTACCACAACTAAAGAAACTAAAGGACCCACACCGACATCTACCGCAACTAAAGAAACTAAAGGACCCACACTGACATCTACCACAACTAAAGAAACTAAAGGACCCGACACGACATCTACCGCAACTAAAGAAACTAAAGGACCCACACTGACATCTACCACAACTAAAGAAACTAAAGGACCCACACCGACATCTACCACAACTAAAGAAACTAAAGGACCCACACCGACATCTACCGCAACTAAGAAACTAAAGGACCCACACCGACATCTACCACAACTAAAGAAACTAAAGGACCCCACCGACATCTACCGCAACTAAAGAAACTAAAGGACCCACACTGACATCTACCGCAACTAAAGAAACTAAAGGACCCACACCGACATCTACCGCAACTAAAGAAACTAAAGGACCCACACCGACATCTACCGCAACTAAAGAAACTAAAGGACCCACACCGACATCTACCACAACTAAAGAAACTAAAGGACCCGCACCGACATCTACCGCAACTAAAGAAACTAAAGGACCCGATACGACATCTACCGCAACTAAGAAACTAAAGGACCCACACCGACATCTACCGCAACTAAAGAAACTAAAGGACCCACACCGACATCTACCGCAACTAAAGAAACTAAAGGACCCACACCGACATCTACCGCAACTAAAGAAACTAAAGGACCCGCACCAACATCTACCGCAACTAAAGAAACTAAAGGACCCGCACCGACATCTACCGCAACTAAAGAAACTAAAGGACCCACACCGACATCTACCGCAACTAAAGAAACTAAAGGACCCACACCGACATCTACCGCAACTAAGAAACTAAAGGACCCACACCGACATCTACCGCAACTAAAGAAACTAAAGGACCCGCACCGACATCTACCGCAACTAAAGAAACTAAAGGACCCACACCGACATCTACCGCAACTAAGAAACTAAAGGACCCACACCGACATCTACCGCAACTAAAGAAACTAAAGGACCCGCACCGACATCTACCACAACTAAAGAAACTAAAGGACCCACACCGACATCTACCACAACTAAAGAAACTCAGCAGCACAGCAGGGACTGAATGGACAAACCAACACTACACACTAGTGTTTGGAACACATGTACATAAATATGGGACAGTTTAGCTCAGATGGACCAAAGGGACGAGTGTAGACGTGTTGATCAGCCGTATTCGACAGAACCAACAGAAGGTAAATGTCACCTACTTGTCCATGGTTCCGAACAGCCACTTGGGCTCTTTGTTGAAGGGCATCCTCATCCTGTGGAACTTGGCCATTTTTTCTGCCACTTCAGCTGAGATGCTGGGCTGGGTTAACTCGCAGGTGTCCAGTTTACGGCTCTGTCCAACACATATGACAGCTGATTAGTTCAGCCACAACTACGGCTGTGTATCGACAAGAATCTGCCAATACGATACAAATCACAATACTAGGATCACCATACGATATATCGCGATATATCACGATACTATTAAAAAGGCAGTTTTTTTCTTTCTTTCTTTTTTAACCCTTTCATGCACAGTGGTCACTCCAGTGGTCACTCCAGTGGACAGTTCTTCTCCAGCTGTTCTCTTGTATATTCATGGATCTGGTTGTTTTAGTTCCAGATCAGCCGACACAGTGGACACTTATGCATCATCTCACACACTGACATTTATATTTTTACTTTTCTTGATAAATCTGATCTGCAGTGACATGTTTAGTGTAAATCAATTGCTTGTTATTGTTATTAGTCTGTAATTAACAGGTTTTTTTTTAAACAAAAGTTGTTGGTTTTTTTGCATTATATCTCCATGAATTGAGTAATGGCTGGTATTAGTGTTAAAATGTGAGAAAACATTAGATTAGCAGTATTAAAAATGTCTGGTAAAGGTTCGTACTGTCTTCCACATATAATTTTTGTAGATAATTTATTTATCAGACAAACTAGTAAAGCAGGTAAACAAACAACTACCCCTGTCTGAGAGATGAATTACCTATAATAAGCATTAAAAATGTTTTTATTTCATAGTTTTCACACAATATATCAGTAAATACATGTTTCTTTGCTCCAAAAATTAAACATGTGGTGTCCAGCTGAGCGGACATTTTTGCAACTCCATGAAAAATAGGTTCATAAGAAAATTTTCTTTAGGCATGTTTTTTACATCCCTAAAGAGGAATAAAAACACACAGAACAAAAATCTTGAATGAGGGTCTCATAATTCATTCATGAAAGGGTTAAAAATGATTATTTCCTAGAAGAATTGAATTACACCAGAAATATATACAAATACTAAACACATTTTTATTTAATCCCAACAGGAACTAATGCTATAGCACATTTTATTCTAATTCTCCTAGTTTCTAAATGAACAACCATCTGCCTCTCAGACAGTAAAAAGTGCTTTTCGGATGATTCAAATAACCATTATTGAATAAAACAGTGTTCAATAATAATAAATAACATAAAAACAATAAAGAAAACAAAAAAACTAAAATGATCCTCTGCCATATCTGCATTTGAATAAGTACCTAAAAATATCGATACGGTACTTTTTGATTGTAATTACACCCGAAGATGCTTCTCCTTCATTCACTGTTAGTGAATGTAGCTTTGGCCAGGAAGAGTTGATGTCATCAGGCGGTATCCAATGATCATTGGGTGTTTCGACCCAGAACCGCTACACCCTCAACATTGGTGGGTCGGCAGTGGTGGCCAGATCACTGCCCATCAACTCCCCCTGGCTTCCAGCTAAGCTCCTCTCTCCTGCTCCATAACCAACAGGAGGCTCTTTCTGCTGCCTCACCCATCCTGCGAGCTGCCATCTTTCTCTCCCTCCCTGTCACCCCAATTGCCGTGAGCATCCTCCACACTGACTGGGCAGGGAATCCTCTACAGCCGACCTCGACTGGGAAGAGCCACGCCTGCCACCCTTTCTCTTTGCAGTCATGCAGGAGGTCCTGGTATTTGCCACTCTTTCTTTCGAACGCCTCCTCACAACCCTCTTCCCATGGGACCGTAAGTTCTATGAGGATGATCTTCTCTGCCTCTTCAGACCACAGAACCACGTCTGGCCTCAGGGCTGTCTGGACGACCTGGGGGAATTGCAGTCTTCCCCCCAGGTCTACCTTCATTTCCCATGATTGGGCCTTTTGCAGCAGGTTGACTTTTGTGGTTACTGTGGCTGGTGGCTTTTGACCCTCTTTTACGAACTTTATTGGTTGCATTGCTGTCCCATGTGGTTGGCGTTTCTTGCGTCTCTCCTGCTCCAAGGTGTTAGCTAGTGTCATGAGCACCTTGTCATGGCGCCACCTGTACCTTCCCTGGGCAAGTGCTGTTTTACACCCTGACAAGATGTGTGCCATGGTGCCTCTCCCTCCACAGAGCCTGCACAAAGGATCTTCCTTCAAGCCCCACTTGTGCAGGTTTGTTGGAGTCGGGAGTGTGTCATACACCGACCGTAGCATAAATGAGATGCGGAAAGGCTCCAATCTCCAAAGATCTCCCCATGTGATTTTCCTTTGGGCAGGTCCCATTTGGTCCACACACCCTGGGACGCTAACTCCACTGCCCTTGCCCTTCGTCCTTCCTCCTCCCAGTTCCGTACTTCCTCCTGGATCATGGCCCTTCTGGCCTTGGGTCCTGCCTTCCCCCAATGCTGGACATGGGAAGTTCCAAGACCCTGTCTTCCTGTGCATGGTGTTCCAATGATGTCACGCAGTTTCAACATGCTCTCAGCCTGTGCAACAGATGAGTCAGCTGCCCACTTGCATCCTGATCTTGTGAGGATGCCTGCATGTCTGACTTGTTCATCCTGGGAGTCTCTATATGTCATTATGACTCTGCACTTTGCAACCTTAAATTCCTCCACCACAGATGACAGAGGAAGTTGGAGCTGCCCTGATCTTATATAAAGGCCTACTGCAGCGAAACTTGGAGGGATTCCCAGCCACCTTCGGAGGTACTTGTTGATCTTCTTCTCCACTCCTTCCACGCTTGTCATGGGAACTTCGTACACTGTCAACAGCCACATGAGTCTTGGCAGCAATCCATGTTGATAAAGCCATGCTTTGAATTTACCTGGGAGCCCTGATTTTTCAATTCTCCTCAGCCATTCTTCTGCCTGCTTTTCTGTGCTGCTAATGTTCTTCCTGTCAGTAAGTGAGTCATCGAACCACTTCCCGAGGCACTTGATTGGATTTTCCCTTATCGATGGAATCACTTCCCCTTGCACATGCAGCGTGACCCTGTTCGTTACCTTACCTTTCCTGATCACCATGCACCTGGATTTCTTTGGCTTAAACTTCATTCTGGCCCACGTTGCCATGCGGTCCAGAACAGTTAGCACCCATCTCGCCTCCACGTGGGTTGTGGTAGTCACCGTGAGGTCGTCCATGTAACCTCTTATTGGGGGTTGTCGGATGCCCGATTGCATTTTTGGGCCTCGGGCTTCCTTCCCGGCAGCTGTTATCAGGAGGTTCATTCCCATGATGAAGAGTATGGGGGAGATTGTGCAGCCAGTTATGATCCCTTTTTCCAGGTTTTGCCACTGGGTTGTAAAGTGGGTTGTCTTGAATCGTAGCTGGATTCCGCCAAGGTAACTGGTGATCATTCCCTTGATGTGCTGAGGGATACGGTAATGGTCTAGTGCTGCATGGATGAGGGCATGAGGGACTGATCCATAGGCGTTAGCCAAGTCCAGCCAGACAACAGTCAGGTCGCCCTTGTTGGCCTTGGCCTCCCGGATCATCTGACTGAGAACTCCAGTGTGTTCCAGACATCCGGAGAAGCCTGGGACTCCACCTTTCTGGATAGTGGTGTCAATATACTCGTTCTCAGTCATATATGAGGTCATCCTCTTAGCCAACACCGAAAAGAAGATCTTGCATTCTACACTTAGCAGTGAGATTGCTCTAAATTGATCTATGGCCGAGGATTTCTCATCTTTTGGCACAAAACAGCCTTCTGCCTTTTTCCAGCTTGATGGAATGATGCCCTTCTTCCAGATCCTCTGGAACAGCTTCCATAGCCTCCGGAGGAGCATTGGGCACTTTTTATATACCTTATAGGGTATGCCGCTTGGGCCGGGGGCAGATCCTGTTCTGGCCTTCTTCACCACCTCTTGAACTTCCTTCCAGGATGGTTCGCTGATGTTGAGTTCTTTTCCAGGCATATCAATGCTGTCGATGTTTGGGTTGGCATCCAGGGCCTGGTTTCTGGAGATGTCATTATGGGTCTCTCTCAAGAATGCCTCCACGTCTTCTCTGGGGCTAGTCAGCCTTCCAGATTTTGCTTCACCCAGCAGTGTTCTGGTGAATCGGAAAGGGTCTTTGATGAACTGAGCTCTTTTGTTCTCCCTATCCTTCCTTCTTTTCCGAATGCTTTCTGCTCTTCGGAGTTTGCAGAGACGTTCTCGGTGTTGAATCGTCAGGTTCTTGATGCCTTCTCTTTCATCAGCCGGGGATCTTTTGAACTGCTTGTTAAGCGTCTTTATTTCCTCCCTTAAGTGGTGGATTTCCCTTTCTCTTCTGCTTGGTTGGTATGCAGCCTTGATGTTCATCTTTTTGTCCTCCAATCCAAACCGCTCCCTTGCCATATTGTATGTTATTGTTGACAGAGTACTGACTTTCTGCTCTACTGTCCCTGCTAGCGTGGCTTCTAGCATTTTGTCGAGATCTTGGTCTAGTTGGTTCCATTCCTTGGTGTCGCTCATCTTGGGCCATTTGATCCGCTCCTTCACAGGGTGGGTTTGGCTCTCTGGGGAGGTATTCGAAGAGTTCTTCCTGAGGTCTTGAGGTGACACAGGTGCTGAGAGATCTCCAGGACTGTGGGGTTCTTCCTGCCTGGAGCTCTCCTTCGTCTCACCAGGTGCTACCGCTGTGCGCTGCATCTGTGACCCCTCCTTTCCACATTTGGTCCTGCCTTGATGTATCTTTAGGCCTCTTGTGTTCTTGCAGAGCTTTCCGCAATGACACAATGCTTCCAGTGCCTTCCCAGTTAACGTTGTTTGGGTGAGCCGTCTCGTTATCCGTGAGTCTGTTATTGCAGCCGTTACCGTTGTGTCTGTCCCGCTGAGTCGCTCATTCTCCCCCCCTCTCGGGCGACCCTGGGGGTATTGCTTCATGTTATCTTTCGTAGCTTTGGTTGGTGCCCTCTTGCGAGTGCTGTGCACGAGGTTAGCAACCTCGTGCACAGCACTTTTAATATCTTTTAATACTTTTAATATTTTAATATCGATACAGTATTGTGAAATGAAATATTGCGATATATTGCAGAACCGACACCCCTAAACACAACCTGGACTGCACTGACCTGAACGTCTGACAGGTCAGTACTCTGGTCCTGCTGAAGGGTTAAAACACACATGGGGGTCCAAACTGTAACCTCTATTGACCAGACGGTGTGACTTGAACTACACTTTGTAAAAAAAACACTGAGTCAACAAAACGTTATTTGATTTTTAGGAAACCCAGAGCAGGGTTGGTCAACATGACACACTCATCGAATGAATTCTTATGTAATATTCCAGTAATAGAGTATTTGACAGTAACCTTCAGACTGACGGAACTCACTGTGCATTTGATCCAAGAAGGAACCTAAAACTGTCTTCACTACATTTAAATCCACATTTAAGGGTTCTAATCAATACAATCTGACCAAAACTAGTCCCACACCTGAACCTGTGGTCTGAACCTTCTATAACCTTTAGTTTGGATTAGAACAAACATTCACTGTTGGTTCAGTGAGTGTATTCAGTGTCACTGAACATGTATTTATATGAAGCACACAGAAGATCAGTCCTGTCTGTGTCCATCAGACTGTGGAAGTCCACCTTAAAAGCACAGCAGTAGAATTACACACAAGCACAGTTTTACACACTTAGTATCTGTATGTCTTTAATGATCATATTGATGATATATTGTCTTGAACAGGGGTCTTAAACTCCTGTTCTTTCAGGTTCCACATTCAGTCTGATTTGATCTGCAGTGGGCTGAACCAGTCGAATAAGAACAGAAGAACCTAGAAATAATGACAACTGACAATTTATGTCTTTGTTTTTGTACAAAAAATAACATTAAATTATGAAAATACTTCCTTTTATAAACTATCCAAACAAAAAAGATGTGAAGAACCTGAAAAACCTGAAATTTCTTAAGAAAAATCAGTGTAATTTTCTCAGTTTTCTTCCTCCACTTCTCATTAGTCCATGTGCATTCTGGATCAGATCTCCAAAGACACTAAACACTGAGGAACAGGAAGAAAAGAGTTCAAACTGGACTGAATTTAATACAGACATTTCAGGTTGGACACATTTGTTCAGGTTAGTCACAGTTTATTGGTACAGGAGAGTTTGGAAATGGAAAGAGTTTCATCATTTAATGTGATTTTTTTCACTAAAACAAAGACAAACATTTGCAGTTGTCATTATTTACAGACATAATGTCATATTTTGTTCCATCAGTCCCAGTAGTAAATCTGCAGTGGTTCTTCTGTGTGGGTTCTTCTGCTGTTATTATTGGACTGTAGATCAGATTGGTCTGGATGTGGAACCCACACTAACATGAGTTCCACAGCCTGGACTGTGGAATTTAGACACTGTGTAAATTCATCCCAGGGGCTGAATTGGAACCTTTGGGGGGTGCAGGTTTGACAGCCCTGTTCTTGAACATATTGTACAAATTACTGTTCTAATCAAATAATTAGGCGATGAAATGATGTCAGGTTTTTTTGGGACACCCTGTGTATTCAGAGCTCTCTATATATGTTTGTATATTTAGAGCTTTATATATGTTTATTTTTTCTGTTGTATTGATCATTTCTTTCCTGCTACTTTTTCTTGTACTTGAATGCAGCGGCTGGAACATCCAATAATTTCCCTCTGGGATTAATAAAGTATTCTGGCTCTGATTTCCATACTTTTGGACACATAACGTGGCTGAACCCACATCTGACCCCCCCAAAAGTGTGCCGCCCTGACCCCATGTGACCTGAGCCCATGTGACCTGAGCCCATGTGACCTGAGCCCATGTGACCTGAGCCCATGTGACCTACCGGGACGTACTGCTCCAGTCGACCTTGGGGGAAAATGCCGTAGAGTTTGGGTCCCAGCTCCCTCTCCGCTAAGATGGCGAACATGACGCTCTCCAACACCATGGCCTCGGCACCCTGGAACACACACAGCAGGACCACAGTGAGCGGCTCAGTGGCTCAGCGGCACAGCGGCAGGACTTTTTTCTAAACTCAAACATTCAGAACATTTTTTGGTCCTGGAGCAGATGAAGCTGAACCTGCGTCTTTAATGGACGTCCATCAGAGAACAGATATGAGCACCTTCAAAACTACGGAGGAGGGGGTTGATGGTGTCCTCCCCTCCTCCGGCTCCTCCACCCCCCACCCCCATAGCCATATTAATTTAAATTAATTTATATAAACGCTAAACAGATAGTAACTAATACAAATACATTACAAATATTTAAGTATTTAACTCATGGTTGTTTTGTGGCTGCCTCCACCGCTACCGTCACCACAATAATACTAGCAAATCAGACTACTGCTATTATTACTATTATTATATATTTTTGTATTATTACAATTCTTACCCCCCCCACTCCTTCTCCCTCTCATTCACATCCCCCTCTTCCCCTTTTCCCTATCGCCCCCTAACAAAGCTCTACTGTTTAGTTTCTCTTTACATTTATGATCATTTTCATTGGAATATGATGTTGTCGTTGTTGTTTGTCAATAGTCTGTCGCTGTTGTTGTTTTTGGTTTGTTTGTTTATTTGTTTGAATTTTCCTTTGTTTATGTGTTGTTGTTTTTTCGGTCCACAATGTTTTGTTAACTAACACTAATAAAAAAAAAAAAAAACTGTCAATGGAGGATTCAGGATGTGATATTTACTCCTGTGGGTGGGGCTTGGGCACTCTCCTTCCTGGGGGGTCTGGGTTCTGTTCCTCTGTTCTTCTGTTCCTGGGGGGTCTGGGTTCTGTTCCTCTGTTCCTCTGGTCCTGGGGGGTCTGGGTTCTGTTCCTCTGTTCTTCTGTTCCTGGGGGGTCTGGGTTCTGTTCCTCTGGTCCTGGGGGGTCTGGGTTCTGTTCCTCTGGTCCTGGGGGGTCTGGGTTCTGTTCCTCTGTTCTTCTGTTCCTGGGGGGTCTGGGTTCTGTTCCTCTGTTCTTCTGTTCCTGGGGGGTCTGGGTTCCGTTCCTCTGTTCCTCTGGTTCTGGGGGCTCTGGGTTCCATTCCTCTGTTCTTCTGTTCCTGGGGGGTCTGGGTTCTGTTCTTCTGTTCCTGGGGGGTCTGGGTTCTGTTCTTCTGTTCCTGGGGGGTCTGGGTTCCATTCCTCTGTTCTTCTGTTCCTGGGGGGTCTGGGTTCTGTTCGTCTGTTCTTCTGTTCCTGGGGGGTCTGGGTTCTGTTCCTCTGTTCCTGGGGGGTCTGGGTTCTGTTCCTCTGGTCCTGGGGGGTCTGGGTTCTGTTCCTCTGTTCTTCTGTTCCTGGGGGGTCTGGGTTCCGTTCCTCTGTTCCTCTGTTCCTGGGGGGTCTGGGTTCTGTTTGTCTGTTCTTCTGTTCCTGGGGGTCTGGGTTCCGTTCCTCTGTTCTTCTGTTCCTGGGGGCTCTGGGTTCCATTCCTCTGTTCTTCTGTTCCTGGGGGGTCTGGGTTCTGTTTGTCTGTTCTTCTGTTCCTGGGGGGTCTGGGTTCTGTTCTTCTGTTCCTGGGGGGTCTGGGTTCCGTTCCTCTGTTCTTCTGTTCCTGGGGGGTCTGGGTTCCGTTCCTCTGTTCTTCTGTTCCTGGGGGGTCTGGGTTCCGTTCCTCTGGTCCTGGGGGGTCTGGGTTCCATTCCTCTGTTCTTCTGTTCCTGGGGGGTCTGGGTTCCGTTCCTCTGTTCTTCCGTTCCTGGGGGGTCTGGGTTCTGTTCCTCAGGTCCTGGGGGGTCTGGGTTCTGTTCCTCTGTTCCTCTGGTCCTGGGGGCTCTGGGTTCCATTCCTCTGTTCTTCTGGTCCTGGGGGGTCTGGGTTCTGTTCCTCTGGTCCTGGGGGGTCTGGGTTCTGTTCCTCTGTTCTTCTGTTCCTGGGGGGTCTGGGTTCTGTTCCTCTGGTCCTGGGGGGTCTGGGTTCTGTTCCTCTGTTCTTCTGTTCCTGGGGGGTCCTGGTACATCGCTCCTCCAGTTATGTAACCCCTCATTTGCATAATGCTGATCACATGCTCTTTCAGATCTCCAGTGTGAATGATCACATGACCATAATCATCTTGACACACATCCTGGCAGACAGAAGACCAGCTGGAGCTAACGTCCAGAGGGGGCGGAGCTAACCTCCAGAGGGGGTGGATTAGTGGACAGAACGCCGGTGCGACACTTGAGTGCGTCAGTGCTGACACGGCCCTGCACTAACCCACATACATGTGTTTAGATGGAATCCTTTTTACTAGAGCGTCAGCTGTGGATTAGTTTTGGAACAGATTCATCTGCTGATTATTGTCTTCAATTTGATTCAACAATTATTTAAATATATGGAAAAAAAAAAAAAGGAAAAATGTGAAACAGACGTGTGAAAATGACCAACAACTGAAACAACAACCACAAAAAGTATAAAAGGAAAAGCATATAGAAAAATATTTATATGAACAACAACGAACCAGTTCAATGACAAACAACTGCAATAATCAGATCAGCTCTACTAAATAAAAAAGGACTTAAACCTGCGCTATGGAGTCAGGAAACTGTAATTATCTAAAAACAGGAGCGGCTGACTAACTTCATTCTCCTGTGAGGACAGAAAAAAAGGACAGGACACGTGGAACCCTGAAATATTCATCTGAACTTTCAGTCTGATCACACTTCGTCTGTCTTTGAAAAATCAACTGGACAAATTTTAGGGCTGGGCAAGTTAATGTGTTATTACCACATTAACGCATTCATTAAATAACATTGCCAATTTTTTTTTTTTTTTCTCTCCCGTTAATGCCGTTTTATTCTAACTCCTATTCTTCTGCTTGTGTGCGTGTAGCGATTAGCTGCAGATAGACAACAGGTTTAACAAGAAAAGACGGACGCCCAGAACTTGTGTCCAAATCTGTTCCTGTAGACTCACTGGAAAACTGACACATACAAACTAAATATGTCTGAGTTCTGTTCACTGCCTTAGTACATTTACATGGTATTATACATTTAAATGAATGGGAAAAAGATCGCTAGCTCAATGCTCACTTGAATGGGAAAATCCATAGACACGCTAACAATTAGCATTTACAGATTAATTTAAGATTTACAACGTCTTTTATCCAGCAATAAAGGTTCACATCAGAGATATTTAATACTATTCATTCTGACAACAACTGAACAGAAAATACTCACAGACAAATGTTTTTGGGGCCATACAAACAGAGGGAAAGAAACGTGTCTGTTAGTTCCTTCTTATGTCTGAACTGACTACGGGAACACCGCAAGGACAAAACATACGTTAGTGACACTTATTCCGACCACTAGAGGGCCCCGTTTGTTTACTCTGAACACCTGAACATCACATATTCTTTTTTCAGTGCGTTGCTGTGGCTCTGTGAACACTCGTAGGTAAACCATGGGTACCAGGAACAGGAGGATGTGGATCAGAGTTGGTTTGAAAATCAGCGTCATCATGTGTTTCAACCAATGACAGCATTTGGGGTGGGCTTAAGACTCCTGTCAATCAGTCTCCACCGGAAATAAACATGTGTGGACATAAACATGTGTAACAGTAGCAGTCTGTTCCATGGACATTTTCATTTTAAATGTCTTCAGATGGTGGGGGGGGGGGGGAGAAGCACTGACGGGGAATTATTTTTATCAGCGGAGTACTTCAGTCTGAAATATCACTGAAAGGAAATACACACTGTTGATGCCGGCAACCCCCCGCCCCCCCCACAGCATATAACTATGCGATTAATCATGATTAATCACAGAAATCCACGCAATTTATTGTGATTAAGAATTTCAATTGTTGCCCAGCACTAACAAATTTATAAAAATTCTAAACTTGACGCTGTACCAGGTGGTAAAGAACATGTGTCCACCTGAAAAAGAATCAGGTGAGTGATCTTGGAAACATGGGCTGGACCAAACTGGATCCAAACTGTACATGTGTGTGGTACAGCGCCCTGCAGAGACCCCCAGAGACCCTGGTGACCCCCAGAGACCCTCAGCGACCCCCATATCGACTGCATCCATTTCATTTCCACTGACCTACTTTAATGTCAGTGTTGGTTTAATTATTAACCAGATGCATGAGTCAGACGCTGAACCAGCCCTTACATAACACCCCCCCCATCCACACATACACACACACACACACACACACACACACACAGGCAGTATTTCCTCATGTATGTTAGACAGAAGCCCACCTCAGTGGTAGTACCAGTGTCTGTTTCATCTGCTCCAGTTTGTTCTTCAGACTGTGGGATCTGAACAGACGCTGTTATCAGTGACGACTGACAAACACACTCAGGTTGGCCTTGGCCTTTACAGCTGCTCAGAGGAGTGTGTGTGTGTGTGTGTGTGTGTGTGTGTGTGTGTGTGTGTGTGTGTGTGTGTGTGTACGTGTGTGTGTGTGTGTGTGTGTGTGTGTGTGTGTGTGTGTGTGAGGGGGGGGTTAATAAGTTTGGACTCAGTTATGACATTGAATTCCATTCAAATCATTGAACATTAGAACCAGCAGGATCCAGTCCAGGTCCAGGTCTATGTTGGACACCTGAGGTGAATGAGTCCAGATTCAAACGTAGGATTCACAGAGGAAACAGCTCCAAGAGAATAAATCTGACTCTATCCACACAGCAGATCTATGTGATGCAGGTCTATGGTTCCACACAGCAGATCTATGTGATGCAGGTCTATGGTTCCATCTGTACAGTCATGCAGACCTTCTGTGGCTGAATGTTGGTTCTTCACTCAGGATCAGACTGGACTTTAGACTGAACTGCCTTCAACACACAGGCTGTGGTCTGAAGTGGGCTGGGAGCTTTCTACACACTGTGTACATTTGTACATATTTAGAAGTTATTTCATTATTATTTTGATTTAGATTTTCTGTATATTTTCTGGTAGTTTTTACTCTAGCCTATTTACCTTTTTATACATTTTATTTTATATTTTATCCTTTTATCTTTTCATGCTACAAAACCAAGACCTGGGGAACCATGAGTCCTTGTCTCTGCAGGATCTTCCTGCTTTGGATCGAATCCATCAACTGTTTACAGTAAACATCTGAGACGTCGACACATGGATTAACAGTCAACCAGGATCAGACACATGGGACTGACTTTGACCAGACACTGCAGGTGGGTGTAGGTGGGTGTAGGTGGATGTAGGTGGGTGTAGGTGGGTGTAGGTGGGTGTAGGTGGATGTAGGTGGGTGTAGGTGGATGTAGGTGTGTGTAGGTGTGTGTAGGTGGGTGTAGGTGGGTGTAGGTGGATGTAGGTGGGTGTAGGTGGGTGTAGGTGGGTGTAGGTGGATGTAGGTGGGTGTAGGTGGATGTAGGTGTGTGTAGGTGGGTGTAGGTGGGTGTAGGTGGATGTAGGTGGGTGTAGGTGGGTGTAGGTGGATGTAGGTGGGTGTAGGTGGGTGTAGGTGGATGTAGGTGGGTGTAGGTGAGGTTTATCCTGACGCAGACACAGCGTCAGTTCCGTCCCAGTGACTTCACCTGGATCACAGGGGTGGAGGGTGGGGTTGTGTCAGAGCCTGGGAATGCCTGGGGTCAAAGGTCATATCAGATTAGAGCAGGTTTTAGGTCAGTGGGCGGGGCTTTGCTCCAGGACATGACCTGAACCCTCCCACTGGTCCAGACTGGTCACAGAGGGTTCCTGAGCTGGATCTGACACACAGGAGACCACCAGAATCCAGTCCAGATTCCAGAACCTGCCTCTACTGTCACACCCCCCAGCCCCAGCCTGTTTGCATTTTTTGGATAAAATCAGATTTTTTGTGTGTGTTGGTTCATATTCCACATTAAATGCGACTTCTATCAGTTTGGAGTCTGAACTGAATGTGACCCTGAAGTGACCCACATGCACTAAAGAGGTCCTGAAGTGACCCACATGCACTAAAAAGGTCCTGATGGAATAAACTAAACTATTTATTTGTTGCTACATAAGGGAAAGGAACCAAATATGGTAACTTCATTGACCTCGATTTTCTACATGACAATAATTTTTTTTCTTTATTTCGCAAAACTAATCTAGTCTTGTTCTGTCCTCTAATAACACACTGAAGTTGAAATGTTGAATTTCAGAGGATGGTCTTGGTCTTTTCAGAGCTTCTGTTTATTGAATTAAACAGATTTATTTCCTGACAGACGTCCAACTGTAGTTTAGGTTTTCAAATGGAACTGTCACGTGAGTGCTGGATGATATTTACCATTTCACTGTGTCACTAAATCCATATGTAGCATAAGCATCCCTGCTTTACCCTAGTGTCCAAATATGGTCACTTCCAGGCTCCACAAGACAAAGATGGTGAACATGGTTCATGTTATGGTGCACACTAGTCAGTTTTCCACTGAACCTCAAATTGCATGAATAGAACTTGTGCGTAAAACTCTGTCTGATGGAAAAACAACAATTTGACCAAAACTCATTTTTCGATGAAAAGTTCTTGCAAGAGGTGTTTTTTTGGGTGTAGTTAAATTGGTATATCATGTAAAACTGTAATGAAAAGACCTTTGAGTCCAACTACAGTCACATGACCAAAACAAACAGATGTGGATGGATGTTAGAACAAGAGAAGAAGAAGAGTTTAAACCAGGGCTGTCAAACATGCACCCCCCAAAGGTTCCAGTCCCACCCCTGGGATGAATTTCCAAAGTGTCTAAATTCCACAGTCCAGGCTGTGGAACTCATGTTAGTGTGGGTTCCACATCCAGACCAATCTGATCTACAGTCCAATAAAAACAGCAGAAGAACCCACACAAAAGAAGGACTGCAGATTTACTACTGGGTTTGATGGAACAAATAGTATTCCATTATGTCTGTAAATAATGACAACTTCAAATTTTAGTGCAAAAAATCACATTAAATTGTGAAACTCTTTCCATTTCCAAACTCTCCTGTACCAATAAAATGTGACTAACCTGAACAAATGTGTCCAACCTGAAATGTCTGTATTAAATTCAGTCCAGTTTGAACTCTTTTCTTCCTGTTCCTCAGTGTTTAGTGTCTTTGGAGATCTGATCCAGAATGCACATGGACTAATGAGAAGTGGAGGAAGAAGACTGAGAAAATTACACTGATTTTAATGAAGAAATGTCCGTTTTTTCAGGTTCTTCACATCTTTTTTGCTTGGATAGTTTATAAAAGGAAATATTTTCTACATTTAATGTTATTTTTTGCACTAAAACAATGACAAACATTTGAAGTTGTCATTATTTACAGACATAATATAATGCTTTTGTTTTGTTTGTTTTTTCCCATCCAACCCAGTAGTAAATCTGTAGTGGTTCTTTTTTGTGGGTTCTTCTGCTGTTCTTATTGGACTGTAGATCAGATTGGTCTGGATGTGGAACCCACACTAACATGAGTTCCACAGCCTGGACTGTGGAATTTAGACACTGTGTAAATTCATCCCAGGGGTGGGACTGGAACCTTTGGGGGGTGCATGTTTGACAGACCTGGTTTAGTCCTTATCTTTCTCAGTTTAAACTGGGGGGGGGGGTCAAACGTATGGCCCGTGGCCCTCCAAAGGCTTCAGTGTAAAAATGACCCAGCAGACACACAGTGAAGGTGGACGGATCATCAGGTTCAGTGTGAGGAGTTTTTTAGTTCAGTTTCTAATATTTGACTGTTGGTTCTTGGACCTGAACCACAGTCAGCTGTTGGACGGTGGACGGACACGGTCATCGGTTACTTACTTGGAAGTGATTTTCTGTATTTGACTGTCGGGAATCTCCTTTATTACAGGACATCTATCAACAGAAGAGAAAGGAGACTGTCCATGAGTACGTGAGCAGAGGGGGGGGGGGCAGCGTTCACATACAGGCCCTGGGGTAGACAGTACAGTATGAGTTCAACCACACACACCACTGGGCCCCTGACCACCCACAGCCAAAGAGAACCACAGAACCAGGACCAGGACTGGGACCCAGGGCAGAGAGCACCACTGGGCCCCTGACCACCCACAGCCAAAGAGGACCACAGAACCAGGACCAGGACTGGGACCCAGGGCAGAGAGGACGTCTGGTGTCTTATAGCACAGACAAACAAACAAACAAATGAAGACACCCCAACACTACAGTAACCTCTGAGGACCCCAGAGGGACCCCAGAGGGACCCCAACGCTATGGCAACCTCTGAGGACCCCAGAGGGACCCCAGAGGGACCCCAACGCTACGGCAACCTCTGAGGACCCCAGAGGGACCCCAGAGGGACCCCAACGCTACGGCAACCTCTGAGGACCTTAGGGGGATTCCAGACGTTGATCATCTACAGCTGTTACTGTGAACTTTCATTAAAATGTCAAACCAGGCAACGGCAAATCTGAAAATCTGAGAGGAGTCTTCCAGTGGACAGTACTGGTCTGAAACTGAGCCCAGATTTGGACCCAAACAACGAGACAGTCATCTGAAAACGCACTTCTACCAGCGGTTAGCATCACAGTCTATTTAGTAGCGGTGGGTGGGGTTAGTGGGGGTGGGTGGGGTTAGGGGGAGTGGGTGGGGTTGGGGGGTAGGGTTAGTGGAGGTGGGGTTTGGAGGGGTGGGGTTAGTGGAGGTGGGGTTGGTGGAGGTGGGGTTTGGAGGGGTGGGGTTAGTGGAGGTGTGGTTAGTGGGGGTGGGTGGGGTTAGTGGAGGTGGGTGGGGTTAGTGGGGTTTGGCAGTGGGGGTTTGGGGGGGTGGAGTTAGTGGAGGTGGGGTTAATGGAGGTGGGGTTAGTGGAGGTGGGGTTAATGGAGGTGGGGTTAGTGGAGGTGGGGTTAATGGAGGTGGGGTTAGTGGAGGTGTGGTTTTGGCGGTGGGGACCCTGGTTCAGTCAGTTTCTGGTCTCTGTCCTCTGTCTGTCTTTCTTTTGTCCTTTCCATCTCTAAATGTCTCATCCCTCCTTCTCATCCCTCCTTTTTGTCCTTCCTTCTCATCCCTCCTTCTCATCTCTCCTTCTCATCCCTCCTTTTCGTCCCTCCTTCTCATCCCTCCTTGTCATCCCTCCTTCTCATCTCTCCTTTTTGTCCCTCCTTCTCATCTCTCCTTCTCATCTCTCCTTCTCATCCCTCCTTTTCGTCCCACCTTCTCGTCCCTCCTTCTCGTCTCTCCTTCTCATCCCTCCTTTTCGTCCCTCCTCCTCATCCCTCCTTTTCGTCCCACCTTCTCGTCCCTCCTTCTCATCTCTCCTTCTCATCTCTCCTTCTCGTCTCTCCTTCTCATCCCTCCTTTTCGTCCCTCCTCCTCATCCCTCCTTTTCGTCCCACCTTCTCGTCCCTCCTTCTCATCTCTCCTTCTCATCCCTCCTTCTCATCTCTCCTTCTCATCCCTCCTTTTCGTCCCTCCTCCTCATCCCTCCTTTTCGTCCCACCTTCTCGTCCCTCCTTCTCATCCCTCCTTTTCGTCCCACCTTCTCGTCCCTCCTTCTCGTCTCTCCTTCTCATCCCTCCTTTTCGTCCCTCCTCCTCATTCCTCCTTTTCGTCCCTCCTTCTCATCCCTCCTTCTCGTCCCTCCTTCTCGTCTCTCCTTCTCGTCCCTCCTTCTCATCCCTCCTTTTCGTCCCTCCTCCTCATCCCTCCTTTTCGTCCCTCCTTCTTCTCCGTCCTGCTGGCTGCATACCTCCATCGCTCAGAAACCGTCCTGATAGTTTGTTTAATCATTAGTAGCTCAGACATGGCACCGCCTTCAGAATATGAGCTTCTGTGATTGGACGTCCCTGATTTGGGACGGCGGTTACCATGGTGAGGAACACTTGCTTTGTCTGTCCCACATATCTGTAGCAATAAAAGCTAACGGCTGATGTGTCCATTAACAGTTACACAATAGTCCAGATAAATAATGAATGGACACAGAAGAATGAGTGGACGACTGCAGAAGATGGACACTCCTTCAGCCTCCGTCCACACTTTGACATGTCCTTATCCACAGATGGACAAATGGACCACAGTCTGTGGAGCCAGGTGTTGGTGTTCTAACAGAGGTCTGGGATCCAGAACAATAAGGACTAATGTCAGAACAGAGTTGGAGATTGTATGTAGTTTTATATTGGACACACAACTGAACAAATAAACAACTATATTTTCATTGTTTTATTCATTTTGTTGATTATTTTATCCATTTTTGTTCATTTTGTTCATTATTTTGGTCTTTCTTACTTACTTTTTGGATTATTTTGTTCATTTTGTTGATTATTTTGTAATATTTTTTTCTATATTTTGTTCATTTTGTTGATTGTTTTGTAATTTTTTATATTTTGTTCATTTTGTTGATTATTTTGGGGGTTTTTTTTAAACTCATTTTTGATTATTTTGTTCATTTTGTTGATTATTTTGTAATATTTTTTTCTATATTTTGTTCATTTTGTTGATTGTTTTGTAATTTTTTATATTTTGTTCATTTTGTTGATTATTTTGGGGTTTTTTTTAACTCATTTTTGATTATTTTGTTCATTTTGTTGATTATTATGTTCATTTTCTTGATTATTTTGCTCTTTCTTAATCATTTTCTGAATATTTTGTTCAGTTTGTTGAATATTTTGTAATTTTTTTATTATTTTGTCCATTTTGTTGATTGTTTTGGGGTTTTTTAAACTCATTTTTTGATTATTTCCTTCATTTTGTTGATTATTTTGTACATTTTTTAAATATTTTGTTCATTTTGTTGATTATTTTGTACATTTTAAAATTATTTTGTTCATTTTGTTGATTGTTTTGGGGGATTTTTTTAAGCTCACTTTTGACTATTTTGTTCCTTTTGTTAATTATTATGTTCATTTTGTTGATAATTTTGCTCTTTCTTACTCATTTTTTGAATATTTTGTTCATTTTGTTGATTATTTTCTTCATTTTCTGATTATTTTATTCACTTTGTTGATTATTTTATTCATTTTGTTGATTATTTTGGTCTTTTTTACTCATTTTTTTTTTTAATAAACCAAACCCAAACAAACCAATGCACTGATATCTATCCCATAATATAAACTCTACTCTGACATTAGTCCTTGTCTTGGATCCCAGACCCCTGTTGGAACACAAACCCCTGGACTCCTCGTGTCCACAGACTTTGGTCCGTTCGTAGTTGAATATTGTGAGGAGTAGGAGCTGCTGTTCTTGACACCAACAGCTTGTGCTTTAAAGGCTTTAATCCCACCAGATTAGAACCCAGAGTCTTCAGGAACAGGAGGTGTACACGCTGACCTCCTTCAGCTCTGTTCTTTCCTCTAACTGACACTTTGAAGACACCGTTTATCAGCGCTGTCGACGGCGTCTCGGAGGCTGGATAATGACCTGTGGACGCTCAGATAAACCCTCCTGTATCTGTGGACCAGCCCACTGGGACACAAGCACTGCTGTGGCTCTGATGGGGGCTGGGGGTCCAGGTACTGGTCCTAATCCTGGTCCCAGATCTGTTCCTGGATTCAGGCTCTAGATCACAGGGGTCAAACATGCGGCCCGCGGACCAAACCCAATGTGGCCCATGGGATGAATGTGGCAGGAAAATAAGAACAAAATAACCTATAAATAATGATGACAAATACTCTTTTTGCTTTAATGTGAAAAAAAAGCACAATATTACTTTATACTTATACATAATAACAACTTTATTTTTTTCCCCTTTGTTTTAGTGCAAAAAATAACATTAAATTATGAAAATATTTACATTTACAAACTATCCTTTAACAGTTAAATGAGAACAACCTGAAATATCTAAAGAAAATTCAGTGTAATTTGACCAACATTCTGTCTGTTTTTAAATGTTCTGTGTCTTTGTAGATCTGATCCATAATGCACACGTATACATGATAAGCTGAGGCAGAATATTGTTAAAATTGCACTGATTTTTCACAAGAAATTTCAGTTTTTTCAGGTTACTCATGTCTTTTTTTGTTCAGATAGTTTGTAAATATTTTCATAATTTGATGTTTGGGGGTTTTTTTGTACTAAAACATAGGTAAATGTTTGGAGTTGTCCTTAGTCAAGGCCGTTCTGTTGTTATTTTACTGGAACGTGGCCCCTGAACTAAACTGGGTTTGACAGATCTGCTCTAGAGCCTAAATTCAGTGAGTTTTTGACTGATGAAGAATCACATGGTAGGATTCAGATAAGGGGGGGGGGGGGGGGGGCAACGCTGGTGTGTGTTCGTATCATCCCGCTGTTATCAGCTGGGTTTGTGTTACATCACAGGTGTCAAACATGCGGCCTGGGGGCAAAATCTGGCCCCCCAAAGGGTCCAGTCCGACCCCTGGAAAAATGCATAAATTTCACTGAAGATCTGAACAATCCTTTTAGTTCAGGTTCCACATTCAGTTCAATCTGCAGCGGGTCAGAACAGTCCAATACTATCAGAATAACAGAGAAATAATGACAACTGCAAACTTTTCTCTTTGTAAATGTTAATATTTTCATGTATTTACACTAAAACAAAGTATAATTTTGCAGAAAATGTGAATAACCTGAACAAATATGAACAACCTGAAATATTTTAAGAGAAGTAAGTAGAATTTGAACAATATTCTGTCTGTTATTAAATGTTTTGTGTGTTTGTAGATCCACTGTGATCTGTCAGTTCTAATGAACATGTGGAAATGATAAACTGAGGCAGAATAGTGTTAAAATTGCACTTATTATTTCAATTTGTTCATGTTATTCACATCTTTTTGAAAGAATAGTTTGTAGATGTAAACCTTTTCATAATGTAAATTTACTTTTTTCACGCTAACAGATGGAGAAAAGTTTGGAGTTGACCTTATTTCTATATTATTGTGTTGTTATTTGACTGGTTGGGCCCACTGCAGATCAGATGGAGCTGAATGTGGAACTGAACTGACAGGAGTTGGACAGCCCTGGGTTACATGTTAGGTCTTTGTATGAGGCTGAGATTTCACAAATCTCATACTGTACCGTGTTTTTTGGTGGGTTCACCAAGGCACGCTCCTGTGGGACGCCTACGGCAAAGAACACATGCATGTACAGCCATGGGGGGGGTACTTCACTGTGCACAACAATGGCTAACACACACACACTAAACATATAACCTGCACAAACACACACATCTGGGCTAACGTTCACATCGCTCACATACTGGTAATAATATTCAGTTGAAGAGGATTTGAGATGTACTTAACTCCTGTGACCCAGTTGTCATGGAAACCTAAAATATGACATTCAAAAGAAAATCAGGCTAAGGCTCCGTTCAGACGCAGGTAAATGTGTCCATATGTGACCTGGATCTGATCTGATACACACAGTCTGAACAGCACTAATCTGACCCAGACCACTGTCATATGTGGTCCTAAATCTGATCCAGATCTGATATTTTCCAGTGTGACTTCAGTCTGAACGTCCAGGTCGCATTTATCCGACCTTTACGTCATTGAAATGCGACAAACGTCCCAGTTGTTGGTCCTCCATATTTCCTTCTGTAAACACAGTGTGTGTCTGTGTGGTCTGGGGTTCCATCAGGACCTGTTTAGTGCATGTGGGTCACTTCAGGACCTGTTTAGTGCATGTGGGTCACTTCAGGACCTGTTTAGTGCATGTGGGTCACTTCAGGACCTCTATAGTCCATGTGGGTCACTTCAGGACCTCTATAGTCCATGTGGGTCACTTCAGGACCTCTTTAGTGCATGTGGGTCACTTCAGGACCTCTTTAGTGCATGTGAGTCACTTCAGGACCTCTATAGTCCATGTGGGTCACTTCAGGACCTGTTTAGTCCATGTGGGTCACTTCAGAACCTCTTTAGTGCATGTGGGTCACCTCAGGGTCACATTCAGTTCAGACTCAAAACTGATAGAAGTCACATTTAATGTAGAATCTGAACCAACACACAAATCAGATCAGACCCAGAGCTCAGACTTGTGCGTTAACACCTGCAGTGTGAACGGAGCCTTAGTTTGTGTTGTGCTGTTGATGTGTGTGTCTGTGGGCTGTGTGTGTGTTTTAGAGTTGGACTTGTGTGTGTGTGTGTGTGTGTGTGTGTGTGTTTTGGTTGGACTTGTGTGTGTGTGTGTGTGTGTTTTGGTTGGACTTGTGTGTGTGCAGACTCAGATCGGCGTGGCGCCCCCACCTGCAGGATGGCCCCGTACAGGCGCAGCAGGACGCTCCTGGGCTCGTCTCCGACCACGTCCAGGCCGTCGGGGAGGCTGCACAGGAAGAGCTGGTTACTCAGACCCCCCCTGCAGGACAGATGGTCAGAGAGGCAGCGGATCAACAAACCAGGACCAGCTACAGATGGGAAGGCCTAAGCCCCGCCCACAGGCCACCAGGACCCGCCCCAGGGTTTGACAGTTCATACACTCAGATGTTAGACCAGTGGGTCCAACCTGTTTTTACTCCTGACCTCATTTGAACTTCACAAATGTCTGCGAACCCCAGACATTCAAAACAGAGACCTTTTTTTTTCTCAAATTCATTCGTTTTTGCTCCTGTAATAGTTTTCTGTCCTCTGTTTCAAATCCAGGTTAATTTCAGAGGACATTTAGTCTATAGCAGTGGTTCTTAACCTGGGTTCGATCGAACCCTAGGGGTTCGGTGGGTCAGTCTCAGGGGTTCGGCGGAGGTCAAGACACACACTCGACAACAGCAGAAGTCACACTGATTTGCAGTAAATATTCATTATTATTGTAGCCTGATAGAAATTAGGTGATGGGTGTGTGTTAAAATGTGTGAATGCGCATATGAAACTGGTGGGGTTCAGTACCTCCAACAAGGTTAAGAACCACTGGTCTATAGAATGTCTGTTATTGTGGACAGAGGCAGGAAATCCAGGTGTAGATTACTGCACAAAGGCTCAGGATCTGTCCAGTCAGTCCAGCTGGGATTTACAAGGAGGACGATGAATACTGAACAAACAAGAACTGAAACTATGAATGATGAAAGAGCTGCAGCATCTGAAACTGACCACAGTGAACATGTGACACAGAAACAGAACCACAGGTAAACAGAACCACACATAAACAGAACCACAGAGGAACAGAACCACAAATGAACAGAACCACAGAGGAACAGAACCACAGAGGAACAGAACCACACATGAACACAACCACAGAGGAACAGAACCACACATAAACAGAACCACACATGAACAGAACCACAGATGAACAGAACCACACATAAACAGAACCACAGAGAAACAGAACCACAGAGGAACAGAACCACAGATGAACAGAACCACACATGAACAGAACCACAGATGAACAGAACCACACATGAACAGAACCACAGATGAACAGAACCACAGAGGAACAGAACCACACATGAACAGAACCACACATAAACAGAACCACACATGAACAGAACCACAGATAAACAGAACCGCACATAAACAGAACCACAGATGAACAGAACCACACATAAACAGAACCACAGATGAACAGAACCACACATAAACAGAACCACACATAAACAGAACCACAGATGAACAGAACCACAGATGAACAGAACCACACATAAACAGAACCACAGATGAACAGAACCACACATAAACAGAACCACACATAAACAGAACCACAGATGAACAGAACCACAGATGAACAGAACCACACATAAACAGAACCACAGATGAACAGAACCACAGATAAACAGAACCACACATAAACAGAACCACACATAAACAGAACCACAGATGAACAGAACCACAGATGAACAGAACCACACATAAACAGAACCACAGATGAACAGAACCACAGATAAACAGAACCACACATAAACAGAACCACAGATGAACAGAACCACAGATGAACAGAACCACACATAAACAGAACCACAGATGAACAGAACCACACATAAACAGAACCACAGATGAACAGAACCACAGATGAACAGAACCACAGTGCTGCAGTTTCACAACCACAGTTTAGGATTGGCTCTGTCAACTCAACACAGATTTATATTTGGAAGGTTTTTTTGGTTTTTTTTTATCGATTACTAGAAATTCCAGGCGACCCCATGTGGGGTCCAGACCCCAAGGTTGAAAAACATTGTGTTTAGGGATGTAACGATTACCGGTATAATGATAAACCGCAGTAAAATTTCCGAAAGTTAGTATTAGCGTTTAAATTCTAATTATCATGATAATTGTGTTCGATTACTGCACTTTGAAAATCACAGTACGGCTCATTTCTGGAGAAGCAGCTCCACTCCAGGTCTGCGTGCTCAGTTTGCTATGTTTGGCTTCTGAAAACTTGGCTGAAGGAACCTGCACAGACGGAGGTTCAGAGATCCAGGGCAGAGGTGTTTAGTGTCAGACTGCAGTGGAAGCTCCTCTGACCCTAAAATGACTCCCATTAAATGCTCAGATCTGTTCATTTGTTTTCATTTCATTGACTCCAAATGTGTTGGAACACGTTCATCTCTCAGACCAGTTGGTTCAGAATCAGTTTGATCCCAGATCAGTGGACTGGATGTTGTTCACTTCTCCTCCATTCCCGTGTCTGTGTTTTCTCCTCCATCTCTGCTCAGTGCATTTGTCCGTAGATGCTCAGCGTCCATGCACTTCAATGGGACTGAGTGGAACTGCTGGAAACTGACTCTGAACTGGACGATCATTGGATAAATGACACCATGTTGTCCCGCCCCCGGACGCTCGGCGTCTCTGGGGGTGAATGGAGCTGTGGGCGGAGCTCGGCCGGGCCGGACGCCAAGCTTCCGTGTGCTGATTGGAGGACGGGTCCAAAGGCAGATTCCTGTTTGATTGACAGCTGTTTTCAGATCTGCTCCTTCACTGACACAGTTTAGTTTAATACTGTCACACATTCTGGTGTGAAATCACACAAACCAGATGAACTGTTCATTTACTGAAAACACAACCACTGGACTTCCTACTTCGCCTGCTTGCTACAATAAGGTCACTGACCATTTTCTTAAAAAGGAACGGAGGGCTGAATTTATGTTTAAATAACTGGACATTTTTTTGATGTAAGCCGACAATGAGCTTCCCCTGTCTGAAAGACCAGCAGCTGGTCCAGGGTTAGTGGGCTCCTGCGTGGACCTGGTCTGTCCGAGTGTGTGGATGAGGTTCCATCTTTAATGCACATTTATGCGTTTGATGTTTACATGTTAACATTTTAATGTTTCTGCAACAGAAAGTACATTGAGCGTGTTATTTTATTAGTTTTTTTTTAAATACAACTTGGTGAAATTCTTTCAGTGTGTGTATCAGTACTTTTTGAACATTTTGAGCACACTTAAACAGTACCACGATAATAATGAGAACTGTGATGATTTTGGTCACAATAACCATGATATGAAATGTTCATATGGTTACATCCCCACCTGTCTCATGGTCTTTGAACTCACCACATCTCAGCTGACATGACTGTAACGTGTGCAGGCCTTAGACCACACATCCAAAAGTTCAGTCCACTCCTGAGCCCAGATCAGCCAACAGCGGACTTTAAAGTCCAACACAAAGAATGAACTCAACCATAGTTCAGCTGTTGAACTCCACATTCAAACAACTATTCAATAAATGTCAGGCTGAACATTCAACTAACTGTAAAAAGGTCCTATTTTGAGCAGTTCTGTTTCCTGTTTCCCAGTTTGAAGGCTGTCATGACCCTCAGGGTTCGTACCGACGCCAGTGACGGTGAAAACACTCCTTCTGGTCCACATTCAAACTCACTGTTCAGTTTCTCTGTGTTTCCAAAGGCTTGTAATGATGTGCAGGTTTTTCCTTTAATTTGTCATCCTTCTGTATGGGTTATTGCATCACACATACATGTTCTGCTGCAGAATCCTACAGATGTGAAGTCCATGTCCTGTCTGATGCACTGAGGTGTCAAACATGAGGGGATGAATTTATGAAACGCAAAAAGTACACTTAACACATTTAAAATCCTTTTAGTTCAGGTTCTATGTACAGACCAGTTCCATCTCAACTGGGTCAGATCAGTAACATGTTATCACAATACTCAGAACTGGGGCTGTGTATTAGTAAGAATCTGGAGATACAAAAATAAATAAATAAATAAATAAATAAATAAGCATGTTTGTATCTCCAGATTCTTGTATTTGTATATATACAAATCACAATACTAGGATCACGGTACAATATATCACAATATATCATGATACTGTAAAAACGACAATTTTTGTTTGTTTCTTTTTTTTAAATGATTATTTCCTCGAAGAATTTATTTACACCACAAATCTGCACAAATCCTAAACACATTTGTATTTGATCCCAACAGGATCTAACGTTCTATCACCAAATGTTCAAACTGTGTTTAAACTGAAATTCAGTTTTCCAGACATTCCAGTTTCAGATCCTGTTCAAATGTTCAGATTCTATTAGTTCACAACGAACATCAGAACAGGATTGGAGTTCAATCCAAACAAAGGAACGAACATTATTGAATAAAAGAGTGTGAAATAAGAATAAATAACATATAAACAAAAAGAAAAAAAAAAAACAAAAAAACAAAAATGAACCTCCACAATATCTGCATTTGAATAAATAAATAAAAATATCCATACAGTACTTTTTAATATCGATACAGTATTGTGAAATGAAATATCATGATGTATTGCAGAACCAGTCTTTTCTTACAGCCCTAATAACTGGAGGTGAAATGATTAATCGACTCAAAGTGATCCAAAAAAAAATCCTTCAACCACAGTTCTCCTGAATCAAAGCTTTGTTTCCTTCATTTCTCTGCTGTTAAACATTGGTTCCACTGTTGTGTTTCACACGGACGCTTATTGTGACGCACAAAGAAGCTTCAATTCAGGAAAACTGCGACAGAATATTTCCCTTCAATCAATTGGAGTCGATTAATCGAATCATGAATTTTTGCATTGGCTTCAAACACCTAACCGATGGATTGTTTCAGCTCTTCTCATAACTCCAACTGTTTGTCTTTATATAAACATGTTCATGTAATTTTCCTGTATTAACACTGAAACAAACTATCATTTCACAGAAAAGCAGGAACAATCTGCACAGATATGAACACGCTGAACAGTCTTCAGTCTGTGGAACTGGTCACAATGTTCAGTCTGTTATTAAATGTGTGTTTGCAGATCCACTGGGGTCTGGACAGTAGAATGAACATGTAGAAAGGAGAAACTCAGGCGAACATTGGGACAATTACACTGATTTATACAAAGATATTTGAGGTTGTTCACATTGTTTTAAATCACAGGTGTCAAACATGCGGTCCAGGGGCCAAAACCGGCCCACGGGATGAATGTGCAAAGTGCAAGTTAGGGCATCAAACTCAAAAATAAGTAATAACCTATCAATAATAATGACAACATCATTTTTTTCTGTTTGATTTAGTGCAAAAAATATTAAATTATGACAATGTTTACATTAACAAACGATCCTTTAACAACATGTGAATAACTTGAACAAACAGAAGAAATGAAGAAAATTCAGTGCAATTTTAACAATTTTCTGCCTGTTAATAAATGTTTTGTGCACATGTAGAAATGATAAGTCGAGGCATTATATTGATAAAATTGTACTTATATTTCTTAACAAATATGTTTTTTTTCCAAGTTATTCACATCCTTTTTGTTTGGATGGTTTGTAAATGTAAATATTGGCATAAGTGAATGTTATTTTTTGCACTAAAACAATTTGTCGTTGTCATTATTTCTTGGTTATTCTGCTTTTCTTTTCCTGGTCGGGTCCACTGCAGATCAAATCGGACTGAATGTGGAACCTGAAAAAAACAGAGTCTGAAAGCCCTGTTTGGAAGGACAGTTTGTAGACGTCAACATGTTCATCATGTAAGGAAAGTTTGGAGTTGACATTATTTCTGTCTTATTGGACCACTTCCACCCCTGATGAACTAACATGGGTTTGACATCCAGGATCTAGACCACAGGTGTCAAACATGTGGCCCGGGGGCCAAATCCAGCCCACCAAAAGGTCCAATGTGGCCCCTGGGATGAATGTGTGAACAGCAAAAATTACACTGAAGAAATTAACAATCAATAGTGTAAAAATCATTTTTATTTCAGGTTCAATATATGCACCAGAGCAGAAAAATACTGTTATAATAACCAATAAATAATGACAACTACAGATTTGACCTTTGTTTTAGTGTTAAAAAAAAAAAAGGAAAATACATGAAAATGTTTAAATTAACAAACTATCCTTTTATTAAAAAATGTGAAAAACCTGAAGAAATAGGAACAATGTGAACTGTCTTAAGAAAAGTAAAGGCAGTTTTATCAGTATTATGTGTACTTGTAACTGTAATGTCAGTTGTAATGCACATGTAACTGATAAACTGATGTGGAATACTGTTCAACTGCACTGGGTTTCCTTCACTTTTCCAGTTCTTCATATGATTCAGATTTTGAAGGAAACCTTGTGGATGTGAACCTGGTCCTGACGCCATCGGACTTTTTTCACTGGTGTTATTTTACTGGTCCACTTCAGATCACACTGGGGTGAGTGTGGACCCTGAACTAACCATGGGTGGTGGGGGTCAAAGCCTGGTCTAGATCCGCTGGACCACATAAGGACAGACTGGTTCTGGACCACATAAGGACAGACTGGTTCTGGACCACATAAGGACAGACTGGTTCTGGACCACACAAGGACAGACTGGTTCTGGACCACACAAGGACAGACTGGTTCTGGACCACATAAGGACAGACTGGTTCTGGACCACATAAGGACAGACTGGTTCTGGACCACATAAGGACAGACTGGTTCTGGACCACATAAGGACAAACTGGTTCTGGACCACACAAGGACAGACTGGTTCTGGACCACATAAGGACAGACTGGTTCTGGACCACATAAGGACAGACTGGTTCTGGACCACACAAGGACAGACTGGTTCTGGACCACATAAGGACAGACTGGTTCTGGACCACACAAGGACAGACTGGTTCTGGACCACACAAGGACAGACTGGTTCTGGACCACATAAGGACAGACTGGTTCTGGACCACATAAAGGCAGACTGGTTCTGGACCACATAAGGACAGACTGGTTCTGGACCACATAAAGGCAGACTGGTTCTGGACCACATAAGGACAGACTGGTTCTGGACCACATAAAGGAAGACTGGTTCTGGACCACATAAGGACAGACTGTTTCTGGACCACATAAGGACAGACTGTTTCTGGACCACATAAAGGCAGACTAGTTCTGGACCACATAAGGACAGACTGGTTCTGGACCACATAAAGGCAGACTAGTTCTAGACCACTTAAGGACAGACTGGTTCTGGACCACATAAAGGCAGACTGGTTCTGGACCACATAAAGGCAGACTGGTTCTGGACCACATAAGGACAGACAGGTTCTGGACCACATAAGGACAGACTGGTTCTGGACCACATAAAGGCAGACTGGTTCTGGACCACATAAGGACAGACTAGTTCTGGACAACATAAGGACAGACTGGTTCTAGACCACATAAGGACAGACTGGTTCTGGACCACATAAGGACAGACTAGTTCTGGACCACATAAGGACAGACTGGTTCTAGACCACATAAGGACAGACTGGTTCTGGACCACATAAGGACAGACTAGTTCTGGACCACATAAGGACAGACTGGTTCTAGACCACATAAGGACAGACTGGTTCTGGACCACATAAGGACAGACTAGTTCTGGACCACATAAGGACAGACTGGTTCTAGACCACATAAGGACAGACTAGTTCTGGACCACATAAGGACAGACTGGTTCTGGACCACATAAGGACAGACTAGTTCTGGACCACATAAGGACAGACTGGTTCTGGACCACATAAAGGCAGACTAGTTCTGGACCACATAAGGACAGACTGGTTCTGGACCACATAAGGACAGACTAGTTCTGGACCACATAAGGACAGACTGGTTCTGGACCACATAAGGACAGACTAGTTCTGGACCACATAAGGACAGACTGGTTCTGGACCACATAAAGGCAGACTAGTTCTGGACCACATAAGGACAGACTGGTTCTGGACCACATAAAGGCAGACTAGTTCTGGACCACATAAGGACAGACTAGTTCTGGACCACATAAGGACAGACTGGTTCTGGACCACATAAGGACAGACTAGTTCTGGACCACATAAGGACAGACTGGTTCTGGACCACATAAGGACAGACTAGTTCTGGACCACATAAGGACAGACTGGTTCTGGACCACATAAGGACAGACTAGTTCTGGACCACATAAGGACAGACTGGTTCTGGACCACATAAAGGCAGACTAGTTCTGGACCACATAAGGACAGACTGGTTCTGGACCACATAAGGACAGACTAGTTCTGGACCACATAAGGACAGACTGGTTCTGGACCACATAAAGGCAGACTAGTTCTGGACCACACAAGGACAGACTGGTTCTGGACCACATAAGGACAGACTGGTTCTGGACCACACAAGGACAGACTGGTTCTGGACCACATAAGGACAGACTGGTTCTGGACCACATAAAGGCAGACTGGTTCTGGACCACATAAAGGCAGACTGGTTCTGGACCACATAAGGACAGACTAGTTCTGGACCACATAAGGACAGACTGGTTCTGGACCACATAAGGACAGACTAGTTCTGGACCACATAAAGGCAGACTAGTTCTGGACCACATAAGGACAGACTAGTTCTGGACCACATAAGGACAGACTGGTTCTGGACCACATAAAGGCAGACTGGTTCTGGACCACATAAGGACAGACTGGTTCTGGACCACATAAAGGAAGACTGGTTCTGGACCACATAAGGACAGACTGTTTCTGGACCACATAAGGACAGACTGGTTCTGGACCACATAAAGGCAGACTAGTTCTGGACCACATAAGGACAGACTGGTTCTGGACCACATAAAGGCAGACTAGTTCTAGACCACTTAAGGACAGACTGGTTCTGGACCACATAAAGGCAGACTGGTTCTGGACCACATAAAGGCAGACTAGTTCTGGACCACATAAGGACAGACTGGTTCTGGACCACATAAGGACAGACTGGTTCTGGACCACATAAAGGCAGACTGGTTCTGGACCACATAAGGACAGACTAGTTCTGGACAACATAAGGACAGACTGGTTCTAGACCACATAAGGACAGACTGGTTCTGGACCACATAAGGACAGACTAGTTCTGGACCACATAAGGACAGACTGGTTCTGGACCACATAAGGACAGACTAGTTCTGGACCACATAAGGACAGACTGGTTCTGGACCACATAAGGACAGACTAGTTCTGGACCACATAAGGACAGACTAGTTCTGGACCACATAAGGACAGACTGGTTCTGGACCACATAAGGACAGACTAGTTCTGGACCACATAAGGACAGACTGGTTCTAGACCACATAAGGACAGACTGGTTCTGGACCACATAAGGACAGACTAGTTCTGGACCACATAAGGACAGACTGGTTCTAGACCACATAAGGACAGACTAGTTCTGGACCACATAAGGACAGACTGGTTCTGGACCACATAAGGACAGACTGGTTCTGGACCACATAAGGACAGACTAGTTCTGGACCACATAAGGACAGACTGGTTCTGGACCACATAAAGGCAGACTAGTTCTGGACCACATAAGGACAGACTGGTTCTGGACCACATAAGGACAGACTAGTTCTGGACCACATAAGGACAGACTGGTTCTGGACCACATAAGGACAGACTAGTTCTGGACCACATAAGGACAGACTGGTTCTGGACCACATAAGGACAGACTAGTTCTGGACCACATAAGGACAGACTGGTTCTGGACCACATAAAGGCAGACTAGTTCTGGACCACATAAGGACAGACTGGTTCTGGACCACATAAAGGCAGACTAGTTCTGGACCACATAAGGACAGACTAGTTCTGGACCACATAAGGACAGACTGGTTCTGGACCACATAAGGACAGACTAGTTCTGGACCACATAAGGACAGACTGGTTCTGGACCACATAAGGACAGACTAGTTCTGGACCACATAAGGACAGACTGGTTCTGGACCACATAAGGACAGACTAGTTCTGGACCACATAAGGACAGACTGGTTCTGGACCACATAAAGGCAGACTAGTTCTGGACCACATAAGGACAGACTGGTTCTGGACCACATAAGGACAGACTAGTTCTGGACCACATAAGGACAGACTGGTTCTGGACCACATAAAGGCAGACTAGTTCTGGACCACATAAGGACAGACTGGTTCTGGACCACATAAGGACAGACTGGTTCTGGACCACATAAAGGCAGACTAGTTCTGGACCACATAAGGACAGACTGGTTCTGGACCACATAAGGACAGACTAGTTCTGGACCACATAAAGGCAGACTAGTTCTGGACCACATAAAGGCAGACTAGTTCTGGACCACATAAGGACAGACTGGTTCTGGACCACATAAGGACAGACTGGTTCTGGACCACATAAAGGCAGACTAGTTCTGGACCACATAAGGACAGACTGGTTCTGGACCACATAAGGACAGACTAGTTCTGGACCACATAAGGACAGACTAGTTCTGGACCACATAAGGACAGACTGGTTCTGGACCACATAAGGACAGACTAGTTCTGGACCACATAAGGACAGACTGGTTCTGGACCACATAAGGACAGACTAGTTCTGGACCACATAAAGGCAGACTAGTTCTGGACCACATAAGGACAGACTGGATCTGGACCACATAAGGACAGACTGGTTCTGGACCACATAAAGGCAGACTAGTTCTGGACCACATAAGGACAGACTGGTTCTGGACCACATAAGGACAGACTAGTTCTGGACCACATAAGGACAGACTGGTTCTGGACCACATAAGGACAGACTAGTTCTGGACCACATAAGGACAGACTGGTTCTGGACCACATAAGGACAGACTTGTTCTGGACCACATAAAGGCAGACTAGTTCTGGACCACATAAGGACAGACTGGATCTGGACCACATAAGGACAGACTGGTTCTGGACCACATAAAGGCAGACTAGTTCTGGACCACATAAGGACAGACTGGATCTGGACCACATAAGGACAGACTGGTTCTGGACCACATAAGGACAGACTGGTTCTGGACCACATAAAGGCAGACTGGTTCTGGACCACATAAAGGCAGACTAGTTCTGGACCACATAAGGACAGACTAGTTCTGGACCACATAAGGACAGACTGGTTCTAGACCACATAAGGACAGACTGGTTCTGGACCACATAAGGACAGACTAGTTCTGGACCACATAAAGGCAGACTAGTTCTGGACCACATAAGGACAGACTGGTTCTAGACCACATAAGGACAGACTGGTTCTGGACCACATAAGGACAGACTAGTTCTGGACCACATAAAGGCAGACTAGTTCTGGACCACATAAGGACAGACTAGTTCTGGACCACATAAGGACAGACTGGTTCTGGACCACATAAGGACAGACTAGTTCTGGACCACATAAGGACAGACTGGTTCTGGACCACATAAGGACAGACTAGTTCTGGACCACATAAGGACAGACTGGTTCTGGACCACATAAGGACAGACTAGTTCTGGACCACATAAGGACAGACTGGTTCTGGACCACATAAGGACAGACTAGTTCTGGACCACATAAAGGCAGACTGTTTCTGGACCACATAAGGACAGACTAGTTCTGGACCACATAAGGACAGACTGGTTCTGGACCACATAAAGGCAGACTAGTTCTGGACCACATAAAGGCAGACTAGTTCTGGACCACATAAGGACAGACTAGTTCTGGACCACATAAGGACAGACTGGTTCTGGACCACATAAGGACAGACTAGTTCTGGACCACATAAGGACAGACTGGTTCTGGACCACATAAGGACAGACTAGTTCTGGACCACATAAGGACAGACTGGTTCTGGACCACATAAGGACAGACTAGTTCTGGACCACATAAGGACAGACTGGTTCTGGACCACATAAGGACAGACTAGTTCTGGACCACATAAAGGCAGACTGTTTCTGGACCACATAAGGACAGACTAGTTCTGGACCACATAAGGACAGACTGGTTCTGGACCACATAAGGACAGACTAGTTCTGGACCACATAAGGACAGACTGGTTCTGGACCACATAAGGACAGACTAGTTCTGGACCACATAAGGACAGACTGGTTCTGGACCACATAAGGACAGACTAGTTCTGGACCACATAAGGACAGACTGGTTCTGGACCACATAAGGACAGACTAGTTCTGGACCACATAAAGGCAGACTGTTTCTGGACCACATAAGGACAGACTAGTTCTGGACCACATAAGGACAGACTGGTTCTGGACCACATAAAGGCAGACTAGTTCTGGACCACATAAAGGCAGACTAGTTCTGGCCCACTTGAGTCCCCCCCCCCCCAGATGGACCAGTGTCCTTGTACCTGATGATGCTGATGCGGAACTCCTCCTCCTCCATCCTCTTCCAGGACCCGTTCAGGAACTCTCGGCACCACAGGAACGCCTTCCGCCGGGTGTCCGTGTCCGGCTGGTCCTGGTCGAGCCGGACCAGGTCCTTACAGTCCTCCTGGGCTTCGGGCTGGACCTGAAGGGCGTTTTCGGTCACCAGCAGCCCCAGAGACATGGAAGGGGACGAAGAAACCCCGTTGATGAATTTAGTTTTCATGTTGTTTTTAAGAATGAATCCAAAAAGAAAGAAAAGCGACTGAACGTGAACGTCTCTTCTGTTTGTGTCGCAGCTTGTTTTTCTCTAAAAACTCTTTTTTTTCGGTGAATGACTGAAAGGCAGACTGCTGTTTGTTTGTCGTCGTTCTGCTCGGGTTCAGACACCATCTAACGGAGCCAGGCTCGGGAATGCACCGTTCACGGGCAGCGGAAAAATAAAATACGTGACAGACGCGCCGAGTCACACAGAGGGGCGGGGCAGGGGCGGGGGCGGGGTCACGGGAGCGAGCAGCGCCGTTCTCAGGCTCTGATTGGCTGGCTCGGACACAGCCCCGACCAACCGAAACACGCATGATGATGCTTTCAGGGACAAGTGGACACAATGGAATTATAACTAATGTCACTATTATTTGACTTTTTATTTTTTATTTTTCCAGTTCAGTTTATTTTCACACTATAGGTTGAGATGTGTTGTAAATTAAAAATCTGTCATGTATTGCATGACTGTTTTTTTTAAATTATTTAACCTTTACTGATAATTAACAAGTAGATGCAACATTTAACAGAAATACGCACCACATATTAATTCAAGTATTGATACAATTAGCAGGTGAACAGAACAATAGAAAAAAAGAGCAATACAATAAACAAAAGTTACCAAGTATTAAAAAAAAAAAAAAAAAAATCAAACTGCTCGAGAACACGTTCACATTTACAATTTTTTTAACAGTAAAAAAAATTTATAAAAATAGTAAAGAGTAAAAAAAAAAAAACAGTAAATAGTAAAAAAACAAACAAACAAACAAACAAACAGTAAAAACATGCAAAATGCGAAATATTTAGGTAGTATTATACAGTAAAAAAAAAAAAAAAAGTAAAAACATGCAAAATACTAAATATTTAGGTAGTATTATACAGTAAAAAAAAAAAAAAAGTAAAAACATGCAAAATGCGAAATATTTAGGTAGTATTATACAGTAAAAAAAAAAAAAAAGTAAAAACATGCAAAATACTAAATATTTAGGTAGTATTATACAGTAAAAAAAAACAACAACAACAGTAAAAGCATGCAAAATGCTAAATTTTTTAGGTTGTAATATATAGAAAAAACAACATGCAAATTGTATATATATATGTGTGTGTGTGTATATATATATATATATATATATATATATATATATTTTTTTTTTTTTTTTTTTTTTTTTTTTTTTTTTTTTTTCTCCTTAGGCTTATGTTTTATAATACATTTTGAACTCTTTACCTCAGATGTTGATGTTATGGAGGGATCTACACAACTGAGCCTTATGAATATGACGTTTACCATCAGTATGATTAGATTAATGAGGAAAATTAAAGGTTTATTACAACATTCAAATTAATGATCATTTCCCTTGGAGATACTGACGTGTTTATTGGTTTTGTTAACATAACTTCCTCCAGTTCCCTGTAAAACATGTCATTTATTGTGTGAGTACCTGCAATAATGAGGCGTTTGATGGTCAGCTGTCCAGTCCAACCACTGACCAGCCTGTTGCAGACCTGCATGGGGAAACATTCCTCACTAATACTGATGCATTTGTCCGTTCATTCTTACAGGTTTGTTCACTGGCACTGACACCAGATTATATTATCAGTGCCAGGGGAATCAAAACACTCTGTTGTGTTGCTTTTACAAAGAGTCCAATGTTGGATTCTGCGGGTTAACATTACGCCAGAGGACTACAGAATTATATTTGTGCCAGTTTCTTGAGCGAGCAACGATAGATTCTGAGCACACAATTACAGATTTTGAGCACATAAAAATATATTTTGCGAGCACATCAATTATATTTCAAAAAGAAATTACACTTGAGCGAACAAAAATCGATATTGTGCTCCATAAATGCGTTTGCATGTTAGTTTTACTCATAATGTTCTCTCACACATTCTTTCCATGGCGCACACACAGACCGCTGCGCTCGCTCACTTTCCCCTTCCCTCTCTCGCTCAACCTCCCTCTCCCTGCGCGCTCAGGTTGTCGTGTCCGCACGCTCAACTTGACACACACGTTACAATTGTGCCACAAAACCAACCAATCGGAGAGCTTGCGGAAGTACACTCTGATTGGCTGTTCACTCTCCAATTAGCTCGCTAGTTACATTTACCCAAAAAAACAGCGCTCGATGAGACAGACACGGACCGGAAGAGGAGGAATTGATTCTACACAAACGTCAGTCAGTATTTATTATTATTATGATTATTGTCTCATGTCATACCACTACTTTGTTTAGTTTTTGTACTATAGTGCCGTAACGTTAGGACTGCATTGTCTGGGTTTACATTATATGTTTATTTGTATAAGTTTGTGTAGAATCAATTCCTCCTCTTCCGGTCCGTGTCTGTCTCATCGAGCGCTGTTTTTTCGGGTAAATGTAACTAGCGAGCTAATTGGAGAGTGAACAGCCAATCAGAGTGTACTTCCGCAAGCTCTCCGATTGGTTGGTTTTGTGGCACAATTGTCGCGTGTGTGTCAAGTTGAGCGTGCGGACACGACAACCTGAGCGCGCAGGGAGAGGGAGGTTGAGCGAGAGAGGGAAGGGGAAAGTGAGCGAGCGCAGCGGTCTGTGTGTGCGCCATGGAAAGAATGTGTGAGAGAACATTATGAGTAAAACTAACATGCAAACGCATTTATGGAGCACAATATCGATTTTTGTTCGCTCAAGCGTAATTTCTTTTTGAAATATAAATGATGTGCTCACAAAATATATTTTTATGTGCTCAAAATCTGTAATTGTGTGCTCAGAATCTATCGTTGCTCGCTCAAGAAACTGGCACAAATATAATTCCATAGAGGAACACACCACTCCAAGGCAGGATCATCTGTGTCCCATTCAGAGAGTCACAGAGCCACCTAGTGGTGAACACACCGCACTGCAGTCTACACACAAGTACACACAAGATACAGTCAAATGGATTAGTATAAAAGAAAGGGTTTCTTCTATATTTCCTGTTTCAATTTCGAGTCTTTCTGCACCTTGATTATTATTATTATTTTTTTTTTTTATTTATTTATTTTTTTAATTAATTTATTTATTTATCTTATTTTATTTTATTTTATTTGCTACTGTAGACGCTGCATTTTGACCACAGTGGGATCAATAAAATCTTATCTTATCTTGAAAAAATAAATTAACACCAAAAAAATAAAAATAATAAAAAAAAAAAAAAAATCACACTTTTGACAATTTAAAGACAAACAGGCATTGATGTCATCCTCTTCACTTCATGAATTTAAATTAATTCAAGATAGTCCTGTTGGATGTTTTTTTCATTTTTCCGTTATTATCTTATTAGTTTGGTTTGGTCCTGCTCAACCTAAAAAAAAAAAAAATACTGAATATGTGCACATAGACTCAGAAACACGTGTATTTTAACCCTGGATGCAGATCCTACATCTGGAACAACAGAGACATATTATACAAACACAAATCTTTATTTTTGGAAAACTGGTTTACTCATGGCATTTTTTTAAGTTAAACATCTTTTCAGTTCAGAGGGTGTTTTACTCTCTTATTCTGGATTTCTAGATAAATTCACCATTCCTATACCTCCATGGGAATATGCACAAGTTTTTGATGCTATCCTGTCTGGTGCGATAATGTTTCTCAAAAAATCTGCAGATCATGAACCACCTCTGATGAAATTTAACCTTGCTGATTCTGAAGTTGGACAAATTTGTTTTTCTGGCCAAAACAGAGTAAACAACTGCAATATACGTGGTTTATTAAAAAAAAAAAAAAAAAAAAAAAAAAAGTTTTCTCTGTTCCAAATGTGATGTCTTATTGGAATAATCTCTTTCCAAACCTAAAATGGAAAAAAAAAATCTGGTGTTTACCCTCTAAGTACTTAATAATAAAAAAAGATAAAAGAAGTTTCTCTCAAATTAATTATCGATTCTATCCTTGCAAACTGTTCCTACACAGATGTAAAAGGACATCGGTGTGGACTGCTCCTTTTGTAAACAATCAGAAGAAAATGTCGATCATCTGTTTTGGTTCCTGTCCCTTCTCAAATGTTTCCTGGCAAGATGTCTGGTTTTTTATTTGTCAGAATATTGTTTTTGATTTTTCTCTTTCTTATTCAAAATATTGTTTGGTATTTTCACATATGCTGCTAACAAATCAGATCAGTATTACATAATCAATCTAATTCTATTTTTGGCAAAATACCACATTTACAAATCCAAATTCTCAAAAATATCAAACCTTCCTTCTTAATTTTAAAAAATTGAGCTCACTCAATATATTTCAAATATTAAGTATTTTAAAAAGTAAAAAAAGCTATTAAAACCACTGATCTATGTAACAGTTATGAACTTTGCATAATTTGATAGATTATTTTGTCCCCTGGCTAATGTTCTGTTCTGTTCATGTCATATTATTTTATTAATATTGCACTGTACTTTTCATGCTCTTATTGTGCTCTGTATAACACTAAATATATAAATATGTTATGAAAAAAAAAAAAAAGACATCCACCGGACGGAGTTAATTTGGGATATAAAACGTACTGCCTGTCGGCTTTTGATGACGTCATCACCGTCGAGCCACAACAGAAACAACAACAAAGCTCAGCTGTTCAGCTGCTAGCTAGCCGGCCTAATTAATGAGTGTTGTCTTTTACCATTTTTACTGTTATTTACTGATATTAAAAAGGGAAACTGATATTAAACAACTACACATCCAGTGCTGATAGAGCCACAAGAAAGCGTAAAAATTAGTTGGATTTTAAACCCTTTGTCTCTTCCTGGTGCTAGCTGTTAGCATATTAGCTTTATAACTAATGACGGAAGGGAACCTGTTCACCTAAAAGGTAACGGCACGTCTTTTGTCTTCAGATAAGAGTCACATAACTCACATAAGTCTACACCTTTAGAAAAAGTCTTTTGTGTTTGGGTGCTTCGGCTGAGTTCTGTGAAGAGGCAGAGAAGGGAACGGAGCTGCTTTAAAACCTCCAGTCTGTTCCGAACCGACGTTTGACTGGATCTGAAACTGAAGTGTGGAGTTATTCGATTATAGTCGGTAGATTTCGAAGTGTTAACGGGGTAAACAATGAAGCTCCGACCTTATCAGCCAGTTTAGATGTAGGTATGACTGAACTAAAAGTGTCACTTGAACACTTGGTTGAATTTGGATCCCAGAGGATGAGACATTTGTCCAGACTTTGTCCTTTATCACAGTCTCATACATGTCTCATACATTCTGTGGTTTTATAACAATGATCTCTAAATTCGGAGAGGACTTCTGACCAGTGAGGCAGTTGCACAAAATGATAGATCTGCTGATTGATTCCACTGCTCTACAATGTCTTAGAAATGATCTGCTTCAGATATTAACTGTGTTAAATCTGACTTTAATGAGGGGAATCAGAAAACAGCTCCTGTTTTCATATCACTTATAACCAGAAACCAGCCATGAAACTACACATAACCTGTTTTTTTATGTATCACAAAAATGATTTGATATGACAATTTCCAAACAACCCAACACTGGTCTACAAGTCAGAATAAAAGCAGTTAAACTTTGCCAAATAAAAGAAAATCCAGTCCTAAATGCTGGTTGGTTGTAGTTTCACAGATACAGTCTGGGCTCAGAATGTGAAACTGTAGAATTAATGATAGAATGGGTTTAAGTCCAAAGGAATGTTAGTGTCAGATCGACCAGATCTACTGCAAACACTGTCTGCACGTGACAATACATGGACTGGACAGGTTCTACCAGTGGAACATTTACACATCTATTGGATAAATGGACCCAAACCAACACACGTGTTAGAACACACCATCATGTACCTGGAAAACTGCAGCAAACCAGCACTGTGGTCATTAGTTTAACAGTTAATCTGATTCACATGTGCAACATTTAGTACATTTAATCTGAGGCAGATCATTTATTTAAAAAAATAAAAAATTGAACATATAATGTACACATAAGCAATAATCCTACACCAGGGTTCTCAAACTCCTGTTCTTTCAGGTTCCACATTCAGTCTGATTTGATCTGCAGTGGACCGGACCAGTAAAATAAGAACAGAAGAACCCAGAAATAAGGACAACTGCAAATTATTGTCTTTGTTTTAGTGCAAAAAAGCCCCCATTAAATTATGAAAATGCTTACTTTTATAAACTATCCAAACAAAAAAGATGTGAATAACCTGAAAAAATTGACATTTCTTCAGTAAAATCAGTGTAATTTTCTCAGTCTTCTTCCTCCACTTCTCATTAGTCCATGTGCATTCTGGATCAGATCTCCAAAGACACTAAACACTGAGGAACAGGAAGAAAAGAGTTCAAACTGGACAGAATTTAATACAGACATTTCAGGTTGGACACATTTGTTCAGGTTAGTCACATTTTACTGGTACAGGAGAGTTTGGAAATGGAAATATGTTCAGAATTTAAATTGATTTTTTGCACTAAAACACAGACAAACATTTGCAGTTGTCATTATTTACAGACATAATGTCATATTATTTTGTCCATCAAACCCAGTAGTAAATCTGCAGTGGTTCTTTTGTTTGGGTTCTTCTGCTGTTATTATTGGACTGTAGATCAGATTGGTCTGGATGTGGAACCCACACTAACATGAGTTCCACAGCCTGGACTGTGGAATTTACACACTTTGTAAAGTCATCCCAGGGGTGGGACTGGAACCTTTGGGGGGTGCATGTTTGACAGCCCTGTCCTATGTCCTCAGTTCCCATTCTGATTCTCATGTTCTTGTGTCTTCACAGACTAAACAGATTTATGGCAAAGCCAGACCACAAAACCACCCGGTGGAGATTCTGACCTCCACCAATGACTACAAATATTTGCCAGACCACGATCATGACGCCACGAAAAAGACCCCTGGTCCCCGTGAGCAGCCGTCGGAAAGCGGCAGACGACTACTTCCCGTTCAACTTCCTGCCGGTGGAGTGCCAGCTGCACGTCCTGTCCTTCCTGAATGAGGTGGACAAGTGCAGCTGCGCCCTGGTCTGTGTGAGCTGGAGCTGCCTGGTCCGCTCGTGGAAGCTGTGGCGAGTGGCCGACTATTCTCGCCGCGGCGTCTTTCACCTGGGTCAGGAAGGGCTGCTGGTTTCAAACCGGGAATTCGAACGCTGGAAGTCCTGGGTCCACCATTACACCCACCACCTCATTTCCCGGCGGGCCAGCCTGCTGACGCTGAAGGCCAGCTTCGACCTGGGGGACCGCTGCAACAAGTGGAGCGAGCTGCTCAGTCACCTGCTGGACCACGTCCACTGCAGGGACCTGAGCCACCTGGACCTCAACTGGACCTTTACCCTTTTGGAGCCACTGGACCTGAGGGTCCACTCCAGCTCCAGCTCCCATCAGGACAGCATTACCAAGATGGACCAGGTAACTAGGGCCACCTTTAACCCTTACAGACCCAAACGTCCACCTTTAACCCTTACAGACCCAAACGTCCACCTTTAACCCTTACAGACCCAAACGTCCACCTTTAACCCTTACAGACCCAAACGTCCACCTTTAACCCTTACAGACCCAAACGTCCACCTTTAACCCTTACAGACCCAAACGTCCACCTTTAACCCTTACAGACCCAAACCTCCACCTTTAACCCTTAAAGACCCAAACGTCCACCTTTAACCCTTACAGACCCAAACGTCCACCTTTAACCCTTACAGACCCAAACGTCCACCTTTAACCCTTACAGACCCAAACGTCCACCTTTAACCCTTAAAGACCTAAACGTCCACCTTTAACCCTTAAAGACCCAAACGTCCACCTTTAACCCTTACACACCCAAACGTCCACCTTTAACCCTTAAAGACCCAAACGTCCACCTTTAACCCTTAAAGACCCAAACGTCCACCTTTAACCCTTAAAGACCCAAACCTCCACCTTTAACCCTTAAAGACCCAAACCTCCACCTTTAACCCTTACAGACCCAAACGTCCACCTTTAACCCTTAAAGACCCAAACGTCCACCTTTAACCCTTAAAGACCCAAACGTCCACCTTTAACCCTTACAGACCCAAACGTCCACCTTTAACCCTTAAAGACCCAAACGTCCACCTTTAACCCTTACAGACCCAAACGTCCACCTTTAACCCTTACAGACCCAAACGTCCACCTTTAACCCTTAAAAACCCAAACGTCCACCTTTAACCCTTAAAAACCCAAACGTCCACCTTTAACCCTTACAGACCCAAACGTCCACCTTTAACCCTTACAGACCCAAACGTCCACCTTTAACCCTTACAGACCCAAACGTCCACCTTTAACCCTTACAGACCCAAACGTCCACCTTTTATCCCTTACAGACCCAAACGTCCACCTTTAACCCTTACAGACCCAAACATCCACCTTTAACCCTTAAAAACCCAAACGTCCACCTTTAACCCTTACAGACCCAAACGTCCACCTTTAACCCTTAAAGACCCAAACGTCCACCTTTAACCCTTAAAGACCCAAACGTCCACCTTTAACCCTTAAAGACATTTTAGAAACAAGGAGAATAATTGAACCCAAACAAACCAATGCACTGATATCTATCCCATAATATAAACTCTATTCTGACATTAGTCCTTATTGTTTTGGATCCCAGACCCCTGTTATGCCGCGTTTCCTCTACATGGAACCAGTTCGACTTGACTCGACTTGACTCAGTATTCCTGCAGACCGTTTCCATTACAGGATACTACTGACTTTCCAGTACCTGGTCGTCATAGCGATGTGGTGTGTTATTTCCGTGTCGTCTGCTCAGAGTTGCTGATAAACTCACTCGTTGCGTGTTGTCTCGTCTGAATTTTTACGTCAGCCACCAAAGACTGAATCTCCTGGACCGACCCTGGTGTAGTTTTGGGCTGTTCTCATGTGGGTTAATGGACCGCTGTATTTACTGTCCACTAACGCGTCTGTTTTTGTAAAAGGGCGGTCACAGAGAAAACTGTCTGACCAATCAGTGGTCTGCAGTGTTACACGTCATGGTTTAGTATCGCTTTGAACCTCGGCGGAGGTGAGACCAAAAAACTAGTACCAGGTACCAGATTCCAGGTCCTTTTTCGTAATGGAAACTCAAAAGGCCGAGTCGAGTCGATACCACGCAGTGGAAACGCGGCATTAGAACAGAAACACCTGGATTTAGCGGGTCCACAGACTGTGGTCCACGTGGGTCTGAGTTAAATACGATCTGAGGAGAAAAATGTGATAATGATCCGTTTCCAAGGACAGTGATCCTGATGTGACGTCCTGGTTCCAGTGAGTAGAAGACCGTTCCCTGTTGAGCTTTTGTATTCCAGCTCCAGCTGCTGTTGTTCATCTGTCTCCTCTCCCCCACAGGTGACCAGTTTTCAGGAGCTTCTGTCCAAACTCACCCACACCTGTCCACGCATCTCCAAAATGCGCCTCCACTTCGACTGGTCGGACGTGTCGGTGTCGCTGCTCACCCAGTTTCGGCAGCTGCGAGTGCTGGAGCTCAAGTACTTCTGGGTGTTTAAGGGCGTGACCCCGTCCACGCTGCAGACCCTCACCCAGTCGCTGCCTCAGCTCAAGTCTCTGACGCTGCACATCCTGGTTCCGCTGCGGAACCTGGGCATCTCCTACACCCTGGAGTCCCTGTCTCTGGAGTTCCTGGACGTGTCTCCGAGCCGCGGCCTGGTCTTCTCCCGCCTTAAACTGCCTCTGCTGCGCGAGCTCCGGGCCAAGAAGATCGTCCGCGGCATCACGCTGGACCGCCGGACCCGCCTGCGGATCCAGAGCCGCTGGCCGTGCCTGTACCACGTCCTCCGGGAGGGGACGCCCAAGCTGCAGGCCCTCAACAATGAGAGGCTCCTCCCCACCTGGAGGGAGGAGAGCTACGGGGAACTGTCGGCCATCTTGGAACAGTCCTGTTACTGCGTCCAACACCTGGACAGCTGGCTGTGGTAGAGGACGCAGGCCACGCCCACGCCACGTCAATCAACCCCGTAGTTTTACAGAGGGACACGACAGAGGTTTGACGGGAACCAGAGGACGTCAGCCACAGACAGGGACGCCCAGCTCATGTTTGGAACGGCCGGTCTGGTGTTAGAACCACAAACAGCTGATCCACCTGGGTCTGATGATCCACCTGGGTCTGATGATCCACCTGGGTCTGCAACAGAAGAAGAACCACTGGAGGAACCAGGCTGAAGCAGGAGCACCAGGGCCAGACCAGATCTGATCAGCCCACATACCAGGTCTAGACCCCAGACCAGATCTGATCAGCCCACATACCAGGGCCAGACCAGATCTGATCAGCCCACATACCAGGTCTAGACCCCAGACCAGGTCTGATCAGCCCACATACCAGGTCCAGACCCCAGACTGGGATCAGGCTGGACTTTAAACGCTTGTTTCACAGTTTATGGTAGAAAATGTAAAGTTACATTCCAGTCCTGGTCCTGTTCCTGGTCCTGATCCCGGTCCCAGTCCTGGTCCTGGTCCTGGGTTTGTGGACTGTGTGCTAGTTTTCCAGCAGAAACAACATGATGCACAGAACCACAGACCAGAGTAAATGAATGTGGATCAGCTGTTCATGACAAAGACTGTGTGAGTTTATGAACTGATTCCAACAGTAATAAATGAAGTGAACCCTGTCAGATCACCACTAGACCTGATCCAGGATCAGACCTGATCCAGGATCAGATGGGTGCATCCCTCAGGAACATGTCACCATATGGATCTAAAAGAATAAAACCTGTCAGAAGAGTCCAGAAGGTCCCAGACAGACAGTGGTTTGGTTCGGCACATGAACAGCGGCTGTACTTCAGCTCAAACTCCACTTATTCAACTCAGACTTTTTGCTTCACAAACATCGACATTTTTTTCTCCGAGTTCTGATGATTATGATTCATCCTCCATGACAACAGGTGGTGCTATTAGTCCATGTAATGTTCACGCAGCTTGAAACGTGTCCTGTTATGAAATGAACACCTTTAAGTTCAAACTCCCATCAGTGCCATGTAACCGTACGTTCTCATTAGGGCTGTGTATCACAAGAACCTGGAGATACCATACAAATCACAACACTGGGATCACCATACGATATATCATGATACTGTTAAAAAGGCAATTTTTGTTTGTTTCTTTTTTAAAAATGATTATTTCCTTGAAGAATTGAATTACAGCAGAAATCTGCACAAATACTAAAGACATTTTTATTTGATCAGAACAGGATCCTGTTCAAATGTTCAGATTCTATTAGTTCAGAACTAACATCAGAACAGGATTTGAGTTCAATCCCAACAAAGGAACCAACATTATTGAATAAAGGAGTGGGAAATAAATAAAATATTAAAAAAAACAAAAATACAAAAATGAACCTCCAATATCTGCATTTGAATAAATACCTAAAAATATCGATACAGTATTGTGAAATGAAATATCACCATATATTGCAGAACTGATATTTTCTAACAGCCCTATTCTCATTATAACCTGACGCACATGCAGACAGGTGTATGATCTGGTAGAGCAGGGCTGTCAAACATGCAGCCCGAGGACCAAATACGGCCCCCAAAAGGTTCCAGTCCGGCCCTGGGGATGAATTTACAAAATAAAAAAAATTACACTGATGATATTAACAATCAAGGGTGTCAAATTTACATTTATAAACTATCCTTGCAATAAAATGTGAATAAGCTGAACAAATATGAACAACCTGAAATGTTAGATTTTTTTTTTTTTTTTAAATAATCAGATAATTGTATTTTTAAAACACAACTCCTCATAGGTTTGTTTTATTCATATTTATCTTGTTACTCAGTAAAATCTACAGTAAAACCACACATGAACAATTTTAGTTGGCTTTTATGTGATTTTTTTTTTTTTTTTATATACAGGGTGGGGAAGCAAAATGTACAATATTTTGAGGCAGGGATTGAAAGACAGTGTATGACCAATTAGTTTATTGAAAGTCATGAGAATTTATTTGCCACAAGAAAATGTCCATAATAGAAAATGTTTTTATTCTATGTGTCCTCCTTCTTTCTCAATAACTGCCTTCACACGCTTCCTGAAACTTGCGCAAGTGTTCCTCAAATATTGGGGTGACAACTTCTCCCATTCTTCTTTAATAGTATCTTCCAGACTTTCTGGTAATAGTTTTGCTCATAGTCATTCTCTTCTTTCCATTAGAAACAGTCTTTATGGACACTCCAACTATTTTTGAAATCTCCTTTGGTGTGACGAGTGCATTCAGCAAATCACACACTCTTTGACGTTTGCTTTCCTGATTACTCATATGGGCAAAAGTTTGTGAAAAGGTATGGATAATAGTGTTAGGTATGATTATGACATCAGTATATGTTTGGGTTCAAAACAACTGACGTAGTGTCTGCTGAGAAAAAACAACTAAATGTTCAGTGTACATTTGGCTTCCCCACCCTGTGTATAAATGTGTTTATTGGGTTTTTTCTTTTTTAAACACACACACATAGAACAAAATAATAAAACAAAACAAAACATCAGCTGGGAGTGGTCAGAAAATAAATAAATAAAATTATATATATGCATATACACACATAAATGCACACACATGTACATGGGCACATACACGTACCTTCCAGGCTATACATAGAAAAGGTAGAGTACAGTATTCAGTTCAATGGAAGCTGGGTAAACCTGAAATGTTTTAAGAAAAAACAGTTCAACTTTTAACAAAATAATAGATTGACTGTGATCTGCAAATAAGCTGAGACATATTATTGTAGAAATGGTTCCTATTTTAGTTCCAAACTCTAAAATTTGAACAATATTCTGCCTGTTACCAAATGTTTGTGTATCGCTGTGTGTAGTGTGCGTGTATAAATGAGAAGTTGAGGCATATTATTGTTAAAACTACACATGGTTGTTCAGGTCATTCATATTTTCATGCAAAACTTACACTGAAGATCTGAACAATCCTTTTAGTTCAGGTTCCACATTCAGATCAATTCAGTGTCCAGTGGGTCAGAACCAGTCAAACACTGTCAGAATCACATAGAAACAATGACAACTGCAAATGTTTTCTCTTTGTAAATGTAAATATTTTCATGTATTTACACTAAAACAAAGTATCATTTTGCAGAAACTGTGAATAACCTGAACAAATATGAACAACCTGAAATATTTTAAGAGAATTAAGTACAATTTGAACAATATTCTGTCTGTTCTTAAATGTTTTGTGTGTTTGTAGATCCACTGTGATCTGTCAGTTCTAACGTACATGTGGAGATGATAAACTGAAGCAGAAGAGTGTTCAAATGACACTGAGTTTTTTCAGTTTGTTCATGTTATTCACATCTTTTGAAAGGATAGTTTGTAGATGGAAACCCTTTCATAATGTGAATGAACTTTTTTCACTCTTGAACAAAAGTTTGGCGTTGACCTTACTTCTGTATTATTCTGTTCTTATTTGACTGGTTGGGTCCACTGCAGATCAGATGGAGCTGAATGTGGAACTGAACTGACATGAGCTGGACACTCCTGTACCAGGCAGAGGTTTGAAACCCCAACACTAGTGCAGTTAAATTCAATGACAGCACCACCTGCTGTTGAGGAGGTGAACTACTCTGGTCATTTGAGCAACATGTGCGTTTGTATTCACATCAAATACAAAATTAACCCTCTGGTATCCCGTCCAGCAAGGCCCTTACTAAGCACCAAGTGTGCCTTTTTGGCACGTTTGTGGAATAATGTCAAAAGTTTTTTCATACAGTTTGTTTTTAATTCTTTTACACTTTTTTCTATTTCAGCAACTTGAGCTGTAAATAAAAATACCAAATATTCAATAACTGTCACATTTTTTAACCCTTTAAATGCCGTGTTTGTAATGTAAACAAACCTTTTTTTTTTTTGGATGCAAAAAATTTAAAAAAAAATTTTTTTCAATATACTTCATAAAAAGTGGATCACATATTATTTGATTTTTTCATCCTGGCATATGTCAGTGATTAACTCCAACATTGGTTGATTTGCATTATTATTTTTGGCGCTAGGTCAAATGTTCAAAAATACTAGCATCTGTCACCAAGTGTGCGTAAAATGCACACATGTAGATCAAACTATTAAATATATTTTGATTTATTTTTTTGCTCTAATTTGATATTATTTTTGTAAATCAAGCTCAGCCCTAATCATACATATCAAATGGAAGAAGTAGTGCGTTTTAGGCACACTTAGGAGACAGATGCTAGTCTTGTAATTTTCTTTTGTTTACACTGTGCACATTTCAGTTGGTGGCCAGAATTTTAAAGATTATGCAAAAATGAAAAACTATTCAATTCTAACCTTATTTAAATTGTGAAAAATAATATGAAGTTTTTTAAAACAAAGTGCAAAGTGTGCCTAAAAGGCGCACCCGGATACCGGAGGGTTAAAGACCAAAAAAAAAAAAAAAAAAAAAAAAAAGCCCTGAACCTTGAACTAAAACTGTTGTAATTTGACTCAGACCGTACAGTCTGTCCACTTGTGCTCCACACTCGTTCCTCTTCGTCCTCAGATCTCATGACTCCACTCAGCGACTCTGTGGTTTTCAGTTTAACTCCGCCCTCGTCAGACTAAACCTGTCCCATGTGCTATTAGTGAAGCCTTTTGCTCCACAGCTGCACAGTAATCAGGTTGCAAATATTCAGATTTTACTGGTGAAAGTGTGAGTTCAGCCTAAACCACATGTGAACAGTGTGTGTGGAAGTACATCTGTCTCATCACATTTTGAATTATTAAAGCCAATGAATTTGTAGCACTGAATTTTTTTGCACTGAAATTAAGTATCGGAATTTTTTGTCTCTTAATTTAACTATGTTCATAAATTTAGAATAAAAAAAACTTCAGATGCAGTAAATTCAGATCACACATCTGTGCTGACCGTCTTCCTGTATCGGTGTCACATGACCAGCCTAACGTAACCTGATTGGCCGGCTGTCGGTTCGACTTGAGTTTTGATCGATTGTTTATCCTTGGTGTCTCGGATGTGTGGTCTGAAGTTTTTGCATCTGAAGTTTTTTTATTCTAAATTTATGAACATAGTTAAATTAAGAGACAAAAAATTCACATAATTTCAGTGCAAAAAAATTCAGTGGCTTTAATAATTCAAAATGTGATGAGACAGATTTACCTCCATCAGTGTGACTTTTTCATCTCCACGGTAACCACCCAGTGGACCAGTGTGTGACGGTGATGGGAGCGGATGGACAGGACCCACTGTTCATTTGTTTTTTTCATGGTGGGATTTTCTTGTGCCGTTAACGGAGCTGAACTTTGTAACCTTCTGCGGTCACATGAAGAACCTCATGAGCTCATGTTTGCACATCTGTCTCCAGCTCCAGCTGTTTCCATTAGACAATAAAGTGTCTGTTTGTAATTAAAGCCGTCCTCGTTATTATGACACGCTCACCTAACGACCTGAGCGGCTCACAGTCATCTGAAGGCTTCCCTGTCCTGCATAAACACAGTGGAACCAAATGAACACATATGGTCACTTCAAAGGGTTCATGGTGGAAATGGAGTCTGGCTTTTCTAGACCAGTGGATCTGAACTGGTCTGGGTTCAGATCCAACACATGACTGACAGCTGAGGGAACCGCCCACCTGAAGGCTTCTATGTGTGTGTGTGTGTGTGTGTGTAAGTGTGTGTGTGTGTAAATGTGTGTGTGTGTGTGTGTGTGTGTATGTGTGTGTGTGTGTGTGTGTGTAAGTGTGTGTGTAAATGTGTGTGTGTAAGTGTGTGTGTGTATGTGTGTGTGTGTGTGTGTGTGTGTAAATGTGTGTGTGTGTGTGTGTGTGTGTAAGTGTATGTGTGTGTGTGTATGTGTGTGTGTGTGTGTGTGTGTAAGTGTATGTGTGTGTGTGTATGTGTGTGTGTGTGTAAGTGTGTGTGTGTGTGTGTGTATGTAAATGTGTGTGTGTGTGTGTGTGTAAGTGTGTGTGTGTATGGTGTGTGTGTATGTGTGTGTGTGTGTAAGTGTGTGTGTGTGTGTGTGTATGTAAATGTGTGTGTGTGTGTGTGTGTGTGTGTGTATGTGTGTGTGTAAGTGTGTGTGTAAATGTGTGTGTGTAAGTGTGTGTGTGCAAGGGTGTGTGTGTGTGTCAGTGTGTGTCTGTGTGTAAATGTGTGTGTGTGTGTCAGTCTGTGTGTGCAAGGGTGTGTGTGTGTGTGTAACTGTGTAAGTGTGTATGTGTGTGTGTGTGTGTGTAGGTGTGTGTGTAAGTGTGTGTGTGTGTGTCAGTGTGTGTCTGTGTGTAAATGTGTGTGTGTGTGTGTCAGTCTGTGTGTGCAAGGGTGTGTGTGTGTGTGTAACTGTGTAAGTGTGTATGTGTGTGTGTGTGTGTGTAGGTGTGTGTGTAAGTGTGTGTGTGTAGGTGTGTGTGTGTAACTTTAAATGTGTGTGTGTGTGTGTGTGTAACTGTAAGTGTGTGTGTGTGTGTGTGTGATCTGAACACATGTGATTACACACAGTCTCCATGTGTCTGTTTAGAGTTCATCTGTTTATTTTTAATTGCAGATGTGATAAAAGAACAGATTAGGTTTTTCCATTTCAAACAGAGCAGTTTAATGCTGAACCAAACTGACCAGCAGGTGGCGACCACACATGTAAATATTCCCTTTAACACAGACTCAGGGCTGTAAGTCCTGTGAGTTCAGGTTCCACATCCTCCCAGTCTGATCTGCAGTGGGTCGGACCAGGAAAACAAGAACACAACTACATGTAAATAATGTCAACTCCAACATTTTCTCTGGTTTTAGCGTAAAAAAAAAAAGTTAAAGTACAAAACGAAAATGTTTACATCTACAAACAAACCATAAAAAAATTGTGAATAACATGAACCATGAAAAAAATGACATTTTCTAAGAAAAATCAGCGTAATTGTCCCAATATTCTGTGTGTTTATCATTTACACATTCCAGCGTACAGATACAGTGGATCCACAAACAGTCAAATTATACTTGTATTAATACACTGTAAAAAAAAAAAAAAAACTGTAAAAAAACCCGATAATATTCCAGCAGCTGGGGCACCAAAAAATACTGTTAAATAATGGAAAATAACCATCTCATAAAAATACAGTAATTTTCCATAATTATAATACATTTTTTTGCCCTAACTTTACGTGAGATTTTGCATATTTTTTGGACTTTTTAATGTTTAATAAAGAATATTTACATGTATTCAAACAATCCAATTCCCTATAAATATATATATATATATATATATATATATATATATATTATATATATATATATAAATAATTTTCAGTGAGACTCAGTTGTCCAATCCACTGATAAAAACTGTATTTGGACAGTTTATCAGTGCTTATACATGTTATACATTCACAAAATACATTTATTCATAGTTTTGTTGTGAAACCTCCTGTAATTACACAAGATATTTGTCAATTAACAAACAAGTCTGGTTCAACTGACAGAACTAATACTTATGTTACTGTTAATTGTCAGTAATTTTATCTGGTTTTATTATTATTATTTACAGTATTAAACTTTAAATTAACAGTTTAATCTCATAAATAGAAAAGAAATATTTGTGAAATTATGATACATTTGCAAATGTATTTTAACTGTATTTTTCTGTGGAAAAAGAAAAATTTTCTTTTAAAAAAACTGAAATTTTCTGGTTCTTCACAGTTACAGTTTTGTCCTGTTCTTTTCCATTTGACATGTAAAATCACAGTCTGTTTTTGTCATTTCATTGATATTTTCCTGTATCTTAAAAATACAGGAAAAATCTGTCAAATAAACAGTGAAAATTCTGTTAAATCACAGATTTTTTTTTACAGTGTACAGTTTTTGTAAACAGATAATTTGTAAATGCAAAAAATGGTCATGTGTTTTTCTTTTTTTATAACACTAAAACAAAGCGCAGCAGTTGGAGTTGTATTACTGGACTGGTCCGGCCCACTTTAAACCATCTAAGGCTGAATGTTGAACTGAACTAACAGGAGTTTGACATTCACAACACACACACGACTGCACTCTTCCAGTTTTCTGCCCAGAGTTGCTGTGGGATTGAATTTGCTTTGGTTTTAATATGAGTTAAACACATGGAATTAACCAGAATGTTTTTCCAAACACATGAAACCAAAATCAGCAAAGTAGCATCTGTAAGATCACACCCCTGTGTGGTGTGAGGACCCAGACCAGGTCCTGCCCTACCCGGGTCCACATGGCCCCTTTACCTCCATGTGTTTCCCTTTTCCTGCGCTGACCTCAACCAAGTCATGTGACATGCATGCATAGATTTAAAGACGCAAAGCAGGATAGACAAATAATAGTATTAAAAAAAAACATATCTTACAAAAATAAATGAATAAATACATCAGACAGTTCAGTCTATTTTAAAGAATTCTTTGTAAATTCCCAGGGTGCTAGTGTTTTTTTTCTGTTAAGGATAAATTCTAATGATTTAATATATTTTTCAAATTCCATCAGAAAGATTTTAAAATGTGGGTGTGGTTTTGGTATATTTATTTTTGTGTATATGAAATTTTCCAAATAAAATGATCAAATTTACAACAAATTCTAAATTACGAATATCATGTTCAAAATATGTAATTACATTTTGAGATGTTATAGTTGTTTTTTTTTTATTACTTTTAGATCTGATATATTTTTTTCAATTTTAGACCAGAAGTTAGAAGAGTGTTCACAAAGAAAGAATAAGTGTTAGAGTGGTTTCAGGACAAGAATGACAAACGTTACACATTTGTTCCACGTCAGAAAATCGAGACCAAATACTTTTCTTGTTGAATGTTTTTGTTTTTTTTCTCAACTTTATTGAAAATATTCAGGTATACAAAACACATAAATTTTGAACAAACGAGCATAAAGATGTCAAAAACAAAAAGCATTTGAGCAAATAAATTTAAGAAAAAAAAAATGCATAGATTTAAAGACACACAGCAGAATAGACAAATAATAGGATAAAAAAAACATATCTTACAAAATAAATAAATAAATACATCAGACAGTTCAGTCTATTTTAAAGAATTCTTTGTAAATTCCCAGGGTGGTAGTGCTTTTTTTTCTGTTAAAGATAAATTCTAATGATTTGTTATACTTTTCAAATTCCATCAGAAGGATTTTAAATTTGGGGTATGTTTTTGTATATTTATTTTTGTGTATATGAAATTTTCCAAATAAAATAATCAAATTTACAACAAATTCTAAATTGCAAATGTCCTGTTCAAAATATGTAATTACATTTTGAGATGTTATAGTTATTTTTTCATTACTTTTAGAAGTGATATATTTTTTTCAATTTCAGACCAGAAGTTAGAAGAGTGTTCACAAAGAAAGAATAAGTGTTAGAGTGGTTTCAGGACAAGAATGACAAACAGTTACAGCTGTTCCACGTCATGCTTTTATTTTGATGCCCGCTCACCTCATTTCCGGTTTTGCCTTCTCTGTCACAGTTATGGGAAGAGCTGCGCATGTCAGTTACAGGTCTGACCAGAGGAGGGCGGTGCCGCTTTAAGGAGGGCCAGGTCACGTGGGACGTCAACAGGTCCAGGTGCAGGTCCAGGTCCAGGTCCAGGTGCAGGTCCAGGTCCAGGTCTGAGCCTTTGTGTCGGATTTCAGACGGTGTTCGGTAGGTTGTGTGGGGGTTGTGTGTGGAACTCACCTGTTTGTAGCTGTTAGCATTAGCCTGTTAGCTTCAGAGTGACCGTAGGTTTAATGGAGTTGTAGTTTTATAGCTCATGTTAAAGTCTTATAAAGTTAATATTTAATCACACTGACGGCTATAAATGACGGTAACTGACATGTGCAGTTTAGTATAAGGAAATGACAAACTGCCAGAGATGATCAAAGGTCCATTCAGCTGCTTATGTTGTATATGAGTGACCTTTGACCTGCGAATATGAGTGACCTTTGACCTACAGATGTTTTCATCCTCCATTTCCCACACATGGACCAGAGCACAGAGGTCAAACATACGGTCCAGGGGCCAAAGGGTCCAGTCTGGGATGAGTTTTTGAAATGCAAAACAATGACACTGAACATACAGGGTGGGGAAGCCAAATGTACACTGAACATTTAGTTGTTTTTTCTCAGCAGACACTACGTCAGTTGTTTTGAACCCAAACATATACTGATGTCATAATCATACCTAACACTATTATCCATACCTTTTCACAAACTTTTGCCCATATGAGTAATCAGGAAAGCAAACGTCAAAGAGTGTGTGATTTGCTGAATGCACTCGTCACACCAAAGGAGATTTCCAAAATAGTTGGAGTGTCCATAAAGACTGTTTCTAATGGAAAGAAGAGAATGACTATGAGCAAAACTATTACAGAAAGTCTGGAAGATACTATTAAAGAAGAATGGGAGAAGTTGTCACCCCAATATTTGAGGAACACTTGTGCAAGTTTCAGGAAGCGTGTGAAGGCAGTTATTGAGAAAGAAGGAGGACACATAGAATAAAAACATTTTCTATTATGGACATTTTCTTGTGGCAAATAAATTCTCATGACTTTCAATAAACTAATTGGTCATACACTGTCTTTCAATCCCTGCCTCAAAATATTGTACATTTTGCTTCCCCACCCTGTATGAACAATAAAGGATGTTAAAGTCATTTTAGTTCAGGTTCCACATTCAGACCAATATGATCTGAAGTGGATCAGAACCAGGAAAATAATAATAATAATAATAATAATAATAATAATAATAATAATAATAATAATAATAATGATGATGATGATGAGAATAATAATGATACTACTACTACTACTACTACTACTAATAATAATAATAGTAATAATGATAATGACAACTCCATTTTTTTCTCTTTTGTTTTAGTGTAAAATAGTAAAAGTCCAGAATGTGGAACCTGATCTAAAATGAGTTGGACCCCCCTGGACCATAATCTGAAATGTCCAAGGACACCTACAAGTCTGACTGGATAGTGCATGTCAGGGCTGTCCCACCCTGGTCCTCCAGATCTACTACCTGTATGTGTTAGATGTTTCCCTCTTCAGTCTTCTGCAGAGCTTGATGATAGGCTTCTCATTTGAATCAGCTGTGTCAGAAGAGGGACACATCTGAAACATGCAGGACAGTAGATCTGGGGAGGGGGGTTGTGGCCCAGTAGCACTCCCAGTTCCCAGACCCCCCAGTGAATGAACGCTGCATCTCCATCAGTTCCACACATCTGTCTGATGGTGTCATCAGTTTTGCTCCTGTAATGTCCACCATGTGTTTCTGTTGACAGTCATGTTCCCTGTGGACCTGCTGTCAGTGGACCACACTGACCTGACCTCAGCGGCCCAAAACTATCTGTCCACTCTGGAGTCCAGAGCCGGCGCTGAAGAGTGGTTTCGGTCCTCAGCAACTTCAAAGGTACCAGATACTCTGGAACAGGGAAAAGTAAAGAGAAATTAACCCTTTAACCTAGGGCTGTCAGACATGCATCCTGGGGCCCAAATGCGTCCCCACCAAAGGTTCCACTCCGACCCCTGGGATGAATTTACAAAGTATATAAATTCCACAGTCAAGGCTGTGGAACCCATTTTAGTGTGGGTTCCACATCCAGACCAATCTGATCTATAGTCAAATAATAACAGCAGAAGAACCGACAAAAAAGAACGACTGCAAATTTACTACTGGGTTTGATGAGAAAAAATAATATTACACTATGTCCATAAATAATGACAACTACAAATGTTTGTCTTTGTTTTAGTGCAAAAAATCAATTTAAATTCTGAACATATTTCCATTTCCAAACTCTCCTGTACCAATAAAATGTGAATAACCTGAACAAATGTGTCCAACCTGAAATGTCTGTATTAAATTCAGTCCAGTTTGAACTCTTTTCTTCCTGTTCCTCAGTGTTTAGTGTCTTTGGAGATCTGATCCAGAATGCACATGGACTAATGAGAAGTGGAGGAAGAAGACTGAGAAAATTACACTGATTTTACTGAAGAAATGTCAGTTTTTTCAGGTTATTCACATCTTTTTTGTTTGGATAGTTTATAAAAGTAAGTATTTTCCGAATTTATTGTGGTTTTTGCACTAAAACAAAGACAACAATGTGCAGTTGTCATTATTTCTAGGTTCTTCTGTTATTATTTGACTGGTTCGACCCACTGCAGATCAAGTCAGGCTGAATGTGGAACCTGAAAGAACATGAGTTTGAGAGCCCTGCTTCAACCCCTGGTTCCAGGTAAAGGTCCACACATTAACTCTTTAACCCCTGGTTTCAGGTACAGGTCCACACATTAATCCTTTAACCCCTGGTTCCAGGTAGAGGTCCACACATTAACCCTTTAACCCCTGGTTCCAGGTAGAGGTCCACACATTAACCCTTTAACCCCTGGTTCCAGGTAGAGGTCCACAAATTAACCCTATAACCCCTGGTTCCAGGTAAAGGTCCACACATTAACTCTTTAACCCCTGGTTTCAGGTACAGGTCCACACATTAATCCTTTAACCCCTGGTTCCAGGTAGAGGTCCACACATTAACTCTTTAACCCCTGGTTCCAGGTAGAGGTCCACACATTAACCCTTTAACCCCTGGTTCCAGGTAGAGGTCCACACATTAACCCTTTAACCCCTGGTTCCAGGTAGAGGTCCACACATTAACCCTTTAACCCCTGGTTCCAGGTAGAGGTCCACAAATTAACCCTATAACCCCTGGTTCCAGGTAAAGGTCCACACATTAACTCTTTAACCCCTGGTTTCAGGTACAGGTCCACACATTAATCCTTTAACCCCTGGTTCCAGGTAGAGGTCCACACATTAACTCTTTAACCCCTGGTTCCAGGTAGAGGTCCACACATTAACCCTTTAACCCCTGGTTCCAGGTAGAGGTCCACACATTAACCCTTTAACCCCTGGTTCCAGGTAGAGGTCCACAAATTAACCCTTTAACCCCTGGTTCCAGGTAGCGGTCCACACATTAACCCTTTAACCCCTGGTTCCAGGTAGAGGTCCACACATTAACCCTTTAACCCCTGGTTCCAGGTAGAGGTCCACACATTAACCCTTTAACCCCTGGTTCCAGGTAGAGGTCCACACATTAACCCTTTAACCCCTGGTTCCAGGTAGAGGTCCACACATTAACCCTTTAACCCCTGGTTCCAGGTAGAGGTCCACAAATTAACCCTATAACCCCTGGTTCCAGGTAAAGGTCCACACATTAACCCTTTAACCCCTGGTTCCAGGTAGAGGTCCACACATTAACCCTTTAACCCCTGGTTCCAGGTAGAGGTCCACACATTAACCCTTTAACCCCTGGTTCCAGGTAGCGGTCCACACATTAACCCTTTAACCCCTGGTTCCAGGTAGAGGTCCACAAATTAACCCTTTAACCCCTGGTTCCAGGTAGCGGTCCACACATTAACCCTTTAACCCCTGGTTCCAGGTAGAGGTCCACACATTAACCCTTTAACCCCTGGTTCCAGGTAGAGGTCCACACATTAACCCTTTAACCCCTGGTTCCAGGTAGAGGTCCACACATTAACCCTTTAACCCCTGGTTCCAGGTAGAGGTCCACACATTAACCCTTTAACCCCTGGTTCCAGGTAGAGGTCCACACATTAACCCTTTAACCCCTGGTTCCAGGTAAAGGTCCACACATTAACCCTTTAACCCCTGGTTCCAGGTAGAGGTCCACACATTAACCCTTTAACCCCTGGTTCCAGGTAGAGGTCCACACATTAACCCTTTAACCCCTGGTTCCAGGTAGCGGTCCACACATTAACCCTTTAACCCCTGGTTCCAGGTAGAGGTCCACACATTCACCTCCTCTGTCTGTGTGTCTGTGTAGGTTCGTGTAACTCCACAGAACATCCGGCATCTTCAGCTGTTTGACCGACCCAAGTGTGTCCTGTTGGCTCTTCATCAGTCAGACGATCCCACACAAGGTTTAAGACGCCTCACACTAGATCCCAAACACACACGTTTAGACGCTGATGCGTGGTCCTGTTGTTCCAGTGGTGGCCGTGTACCTGCCTGACAGGTGGTGGGCTGTGGACGATGTCCTGAGGACGTCCAACGCATCTAGAAGTGGTTTCCAGTCGGTAAGCCCAGTGTGAATGTGGATGTGAGGCGTTTAAAACTGTACAGTGGTTCAAATGGAAAGGCTCCTCAGGACCAAAGTATGTACGATAAATACAACACTCACACACAGATGGAAGTACCACAGTTTGGCAGACGTTTCCACCGTCAAAACTGTGTGGAAGTAAACACATTCGTTCTTTCATTCAAATTAGGGGATGACGTCATGTAGCAACTTGTGGAGACTTTAACAGATCCATGCATACTGAGGAGGTGGAAACAGTGAGTCTGTTTACGTCCACACCGATACTCTGATCATTATCCCATTATTATTGATCATGTAAACAGGATAATCTGATCGGCTTTATCCAATAACAGCAGTTATCTGATGAGGAGAAATTAACACACCTAGATTTCACCCCAATGCCCCGATGTCTTCACACATGTAAACAGGTTCATCTGATTGATTTCAGGTTTTGTTTTTTACATCTGGACAGGTAAAAAAAAAAAAAAAATCTATATAAACTGAAGATACACAGCGACACCATGAGCTGAAGGAAAAAGGTAAACAAATGATGAAATGAAATGAAGGATAACACCAACATGTGACCTATTCTGTAGTCTGATTAGCTCCTCCCACATTAGGACAGCTAATGCTAACACTGTAGGTGTTGCCATGGTAACAAGACAAGACCGGATGTTTTGGAAAGGACAGGAAGTGTACATCTTGCGTCTTAACGTACATATGTACTCACATAATGGACCTAAACATGTAAACCAGGGTTTACGATTATCGCATTTCTGAAGTGACGGTAAACACGTTGTATCTTATTACAGCAATTATGGGATTACTCCGTTATCGGATTTTTGCAGTCATGGAAACGGGCTCAGTGATAATCCAAGGGGATAGATAGATAGATAGATAGATAGATAGATAGATAGATAGATAGATAGATAGATAGATAGATAGATAGATAGATAGATAGATAGATAGATAGATGTACTTTATTTCCCAGACTGTGACGTTCTAGTGCAGCAGCAGACTGACAGACATACAATAAAAATACAACAGAAGATCAAACACTGTACATAATAAATTAGAAACATAAACGGGTCTGAGTAGAATGTGGATCATAACTGTAATGAACCAAAATAAAACTAATGTTCAGATTTATGTGATTTATGTGCAGAGTGATCAGACAGAGGTGAGTTTATTGTCCAGGGTCATTGAATGTGTCACAGCGGTTCAGTCATAGTCTGGAGGAGGAAGAGAGGGGGGGGGGGGGGGGACGGGACAGGGACAGATGTACTTCCACTGCGGTCACAGGGATCATCCACCCATCCAGGTCCACCCATCCAGGTCTACAGGTCTGAGTCACAGGGGTCAGAGTGAACCACCACTGGTCTTATCTGTTTACTGTGTGTCTGCTGTTACTGTCAGTGTCCTGTTGTCCTCTGACACTGATAGGAGCCGAGTCATGGTTCCTCATAGTTCTGTGTCTTCCACACCCACGCATGACATCATTCATCCTCCACTGTGTTCATGTGAACGTACAGGAGCTGAAGGTGGTTTACTGATCTGATGATCCAGATGTGGGACATTTATGATCAGACTGGACTGACGCTCCCACTGTTTATGTCTGTAGACGTGTGTGGGGGGGGTTACCCACAGGGACCCGCAGGGACCCACACAGACCCACAGGGACCCATATGGACCCACAGGGACCCATATAGGCGCCACTGGGACCCACATGGACCCATATGGACCCATATAGACCCACATGGACCCATATGGACCCACACAGACCCACATGGACCCGTGTCGTCCTCACCTGTACTGCTGTGTTCAGGGTGTTTCTAGGCGTGGCTCTTAATATCTAATCAATAACAGTGTTATGTCATGTGTGGGTAGAATGGGACTGTGGTTCCACGGTTCTCTGTCTCATTTATGGGATAGTTATGTCCTTTCAGTTTGTCAGAAACACTCAGCACATATCATATATTCCAGTAATGTTGGGTTTTTATGACTGAATCAGGATATAATATAATATAATACTGTACTTGTCTGACTTTTTCCCACTGTTCCTGTTTCCTGTTGGTCCACTGTGTCTGTCAGTGTGTGTTTTATGACTGTTATTGTAAACCAGGACTGTCCAACTGATGTGTGTTCAGGTTCCACACACACACCAATATGATCTGAAGTGGATCAGAACCAGGAAAATAAGAAAAGAATAACATATCAATAATATCAACAGATTTTTCTCTATGTTTTAGTAAAATGACATCATGAAAATGTTTACTTTTATAAACTAACCTTAAAGAATGTGAATAGCATGAACACATTTTTTAAATGAAAATAAGTACATTTTTACCAATATTCTGCCTCAGTTTACCATTTGTACATGTTCATTCTAACGTACAGATACAGAGGACCTACAAATACACAAACATGTAATAACAGACAGAATATTGGTCCAATTACACTGATTTATATGAAGACGGTTCATGTTCATATTTGGTCAGATTCTTCACATTCTTTGTGAAAGGATAGTTTACAAATGCAAACATTTTCAGGTAATTTTCCCTTTTTTTTTTACACCTAAACAGAGAAATAATTGTATTTATCATTCTTTAGAGGTTATTATGATATTATTTTACTGGTTCTGATCCACTTTATATCAGTCTGGGCTGAAGTAGAACCTGAACTAAAATGACTTTTAATACTTTAAGTGTAAATTTTGCGTTTTGCTAATTCCTCTCATGGACCGGACTGGACCCTTTGGTGGGCTGGGTTTGGCCCGTGGGCCGCATGTTGACACCTGTGATCTAAACTAATGGACGTCTGATTTGAGATTACATATAAGGTGTAAAGACATATGAAGAGGTGGTGTATACACGGTAGAAAACTGTAGCAGGAGTACAAACACATGTTTACTGTGTTTTTGTTTTAAACCCCCCCCCCCATCCACAAGGGGAGGCAAGGGCTATTGTTTTTGGTTCAGTTTGTTTGTTTACACTTTAGCAGTAAAACTATTGGTTGAATTCAGACCTAATTGGGTTTATAGATTACCGGTGACCCAGAATAGGGTAACCACACATCATCCCCCATTACTCTCAACACTGGAGCTCCTCAGGGCTGCGTACTGAGCCCTCTGGTGGACTCACTGTACACATATGACTGCGTATCCACATCAGACAGTAACGTCATTATTAAGTCTGCTGACGACACAGCCTTCGTGGGGCCCATCTCCCACAATGATGAACAGGCCTACAGGACGGAGGTCGTCCACCTGGAGAACTGGTGCCAGGAGAAGAATCTCCTGTTGAACGTCAGCAAAACTAAAGAACTGATTGTGGATTTCAGCAGAAAAAGCAGAGGGTCTTCCATCCACTGCGCATCAGTGGGTCTGAGGTGGACAGAGTGGACACTTTTAAATATGTTGGTGTGACAGTCACACAGACCTGTCTTGGTGACTTCACATTCAGACCACTGTGAAGAAGGCCAGACAGCGTCTGTTCCACCTCAGACGCCTGATGGACTTCCAGCTCCTGTTAACAGTGTCTGGAACTTTTACACCTGCACCACTGAGAGCATCCTGTGTGGAGCATCAGCATCTGGATGGACAACTGGACTAAGCAGGACTTCTGTGTCCTCCAAAGGGTGGTCCGTTCAGCTGAGCGGACCATTAGATCCCCCCTCCCCAACCTGCAGGACATTTACATCCACAGATGCAGGTCAAGGGCTGAGAAGAACTGGAAGCAGCCGAGCCGTCCTGGAAACTCTCTGTTCTCCCTGTTGCCGTCAGGCCGACACTATCACTGCATAAAAACTGACACTGAGAGGATGAGGATGAGAAACAGTTTGTTCCCTCAGGCCATGGTTTACTCAACTCTGAACTTTAAACTGTAAACTACACACTGCACTACACACTGGCACCTTTTACACATGCACCTTGTATAATGTATAACAGTGTTCCTTCTGTTTATTTGACTGATTATGTATATGTACATATATTTCAGAACCTTATTTTTATATTGAACCTTCATTTTTATTTCTTTTTTTTATTGTACCTTTTATTTTTTAATTTTTTTCTATTGAAACTGTATGCAGGTCTGTATAAGGCAAATTATGGGAAATTGATTGTTCGAATTCAAAAAGATTTACAGAGATGGGAAATATTGCCACTTTCTTTTTTCAGTAGAATTGAAACCATCAGAATGAATGTTCTTCCCAGGTTTCTGTATCTGTTTTTATCCCTTCCTATCTGGATCCCTGCAGTTAATTTTAAAAAGATACATAAAATGATTTCTGCTTTTATTTGGCAACAAAAAAAACCTAGAGTTAAATTCATACAGCTAACCAGTAGTAAAGCATGTGGAGGCCTTAATCTACCAAATTTGAAACTATACTACTGGGCAGCTCAACTACGTGGAGCAGTGGAATGGATAAAACAGAATAAAGAGACTACATGGTTAACTTTGGAGCAAAGTTCATGCCCTAGATTTTCACTGCAGGCTTATGCGTTTTGCTCAGCAGCGTTATGGACCAAATATAAAATTACAAATATCTGGATGAAATGCACTCAAAAAGTTTTGAGTAGTATTAGAAAACAGATAAACACTACTCAGTCTATATCTAGGGCTATGAAAATTTCTTACATCATAGATTTTTTGCCTGGTCGATTGGATTTACGGTTTCATGAATGGGAGAGGAAGGGTCTTATGGTTATAGATGATTTGTTTGAGGGAGAACATTTAAAATCCTTTAGTCAGATTCAGGAGAAATATGGTTTGATTTCTTCTGATTTTTATAGATTTCTGCAGTTGAGAAGTTATTTGATGTCACATAAAGAATGGTCACTTCTTCAAACACAAGCCACTGACTTGGAAAGGTTTTTCATAAAGATCATGAAAGAAGATAAATGTGACAAGATTGTGTCAAATCTTTACAAATGCTTACATGTGAATATATTGGGGAGTACTCTTCAGGTAAAGGAGAAGTGGGAACTAGAAATGAATGTTGTGATTGGGGACCAAGAATGGGAACAATTGTGTGAAAATGGACACAAACTGACTAACAGCCCAACATGGAAAGAGTTTATTACCTCCGCCAAGGAGGTTCTGTTTTTGCCAAGGTTTGTTTGTTTGTTTGTTTGTCTGTCCGTTAGTGTGTAACATAACTCAAAAAGTTATGGACAGATTTGGATGAAATTTTCAGGGTTTGTTGGAAATGGGATAAGGAAGAAATGATTAAATTTTGGTGGTGATCGGGGGTGGGGGGGCCCACGGGGGGGCCCATTTCCAACAAACCCTGAAAATTTCATCAAAATCTGTCCATAACTTTTTGAGTTATGTTGCACACTAACGGACAGACAAACAGACAGACAAACCCTGGCAAAAACATAACCTCCTTGGCGTGGGGGGGGGGCCCACAGGGGGGGCCACTGATCAGCCTTGGCGGAGGTCTGCGCTCTCTGAGTGCTTCTAGTTTGGAAAGTGAACGTTAGATATTTTAAAACCCCATTTATTATTTCTAAGTTTGACAAAACTAAAACAAATTGTGTGCTGGAGACATTGTGGACAAATTGGAGATCACACACACATTTTTGGGATTGTCCAAAACTTAATCTTTCTAGGAGGGAATTAGGGGGGAACTTTCTAGAATACTACACACTTACATTGAATTTGACCCACTGATTTTTATCTTTGGAGTGCTCCCTGCTAATTTTTAAATAAGGATAAAGAATATCTTTTGAAAATTCTTGTCTTGGTAGCAAAAAAAATGATAACTGTATCCTGGTATAAACCACTTCCTCCAACAACAAATCAGTGGAAGGAAAGAATTGTGAGGGTCTATACAATGGAAAAGATAACAGCACACCTAAACCTTACCACTGATTTGTTCAAGAACAGGTGGAATCCGTTGATAATCCATTTGGATTTGATATTGTAGCATTTGAGAGGTCTGACGCTGGGGGGATTTTATTTGTATTTTTATGTAATTATTAAAATAATTGTAGGCAGATATATTAGGTGTGCAAATAAGACCTTGTAACAGTACACTGATTTGAGGTACCAGTTTGCCGAGAAGTTATGTTTATTTGTTTATTTATTTGTTCTTTTTATGTTATAAAGATATGTAGCTTTCTACATTAAGAATATGTAAGGATTGTACATATTGTAAAGCTTGAAATATAAATATGAATAAAATTTTGTTAAAAAAAAAGAAAAGAAACTGTATGCAGGTACAAAACACATTTCACTGCACATTGTACTGTGTATAATTGTGTATGTGACAAATAAAGATGATCTTATCTTATCTTATAGATGTGATTATATTTTGGGAAAACTAGGTCAAAGTTAAAATTTTTTGTGAATTTTTAAAATCTTTTTTCTTCCATCTCTTATAATGGGTGAAATTAGAAATGTCTATTAAACCATCAATTTTGTTTCAATTTACTTCAAACTTGACACATATATAGAGTCAGTTGATATGACATCAGCACACACATAGACATGATGACATCATCTGGATCCATGACAAAATAAGCTACAGTAGGTGCGAGGGGCGGGGGCTTGTTGTGCCTGAAACCACTTGTTTATTTGGTTATTTACTCATTTTGTGTTACCTTTGTGTATTTATTTATTATGTGTGCAGGTATGTATTTATGTGCATTTTTTGTGAGAAATGACAATTGTAATTAACAATTGACAAGATTCAAAGTTATTATTTTTTCATCCAGCCTTCTACTGACAGGAAGATAAATGATTGACAGTTGTGTGAAGAAGGGGTGGGATTAAATAAGTTTAGGTTCCTTCGACTCTTTTTCCAATTTGTGCATTTAGTCATTTTATGTTATGTTGTTTCATGTTTTCTTGAAATCTGTTTTATTTGGATCCACTCATGTAGGATTATTTATTTTATTTTATTACATATTTGAATTAAACTGAACTGACATGTTTTGTGTTTCACAGTTGTGTTTGTTTTTTCTTGCTACTCCACTCACTTCCTTTTGAATCTGTTGTTCACTTTTCAACTGTTTTTTCTTTCCTGAATGGAAAAGATTGAATTGTTCTGGTTAAAAAAACAAAACAATCCAGAATAGTTTCATACTTTGTCTTTCAGATCCTTTAATCTTGTCGAATGCATCAGAATCATCCTTTCTTATGATGTCATCCTAACGATGGTTTTGTGCATTTTTTTTCTTGTGTTTTTTTCCTTGCAGGTGCAGTCGGTGATGGAGCGGGTTGTGGTGTTCCTGCTCAGTCAGGTGGTGGACAGGCCTTTACAGGAGGAGGTGCACTTCTACCCCCACCCCCCCACCGAGACCTGCAAACTACTGTGGAGAGAAGGAGAGGCAGTCGGCTTCTACAGCGTCAAACACAAAGGTAAGTGATCGTCAGCCACGATGAAGGTCTGTGGAAATACGGAGTAGACCTGAGGACATGTCCTGGTCTCCTATAGGACATGTTCTGGTCTCCTATAGGACATGTCCTGGTCTCCTATAGGACATGTCCTGGTCTCCTGTAGGACATGTCCTGGTCTCCTATAGGACATGTTCTGGGTCTCCTATAGGACATGTTCTGGTCTCCTATAGGACATGTTCTGGTCTCCTATAGGACATGTTCTGGTCTCCTGTGTGTTTGGATGTATTCTAATAACAGGTGTGTGTGTGTGTGTCTCTCTCAAATCCATAATTGTGTCTCTAAAATCCCTTTGGTCACTGCTGCTGCTGCTGCAGGCATCTGCATGAACCACCCTGCAGCAGCAGCAGCGCAACCCTCCATTTCCCACAATGCACGTTGTGACACAAAATTCCGAAGTTGCCCGAGTTCCCTCCCAGCTCTGAATGTAAACACATGGTTTTGTTTTTGGTGGATGGAACTAAGAAACTGTCACTGTAATGCAAGAGATTCAGGTGAGTTATCACAGAAAGACTTACAGATTCATGATACTGAGGATATGACTGAGGTGTGACAGATCTGATGAAAAACTGGTCACGAAAGTCTCCCACAGCTTTAAGTAAGAGACCATCCTGTGTCTCCCAGAGGTGACTGGTGTGTGTTTGTAGGCAGTCTGTGGTTCACACGTGTCTGGTGTGTGTTTGTAGGCAGTCTGTGGTTCACACGTGTCTGGTGTGTGTTTGTAGGCAGTCTGTGGTTCACACGTGTCTGGTGTGTGTTTGTAGGCAGTCTGTGGTTCACAGGTGTCTGGTGTGTGTTTGTAGGCAGTCTGTGTGACGGTTGGAGCAGCCGGTGTTACCAGTTAACGGTTCTGGACACGCTGTTGGTGAGGAGGCGCTGCAGGAGGAGCGGCCTGGGCCTTCACATCCTGGACCACTTCTGCAACACATTCTACTCTGAGACGTTCTGGGAGTCAGCGCTCCACTATCAGCCAGCATGGTGTCAGGTAACACAACAACAACAACAACATGGTGTCAGGTAACAACAATGACAACAACAACAACAGTAAACACAACCACCACCTGACAGCTGAAGGCATATTAACTCCACAAACCCTTATTCATATGTCAGTTAAAAACCAGGAACAGAAATAATTCATATTTCAGGTACGTGGTTGTTCTGTTGAAGATGTCTGTTTTATCTGTGGTGCGTTTCCGATTTACAGGTTCTGTGGTTGGTCCCTGAAGGCACCATGGGTTCGTGCTTTCTATGTGACTGATTCATTTAATGTCAGTTTGACATAAACTACAATAAAACTTTCATTTTTAGACATTGTTAATTTATTTATTTGGCTATTTTTCATATGTGACACTACCTTTGTGAACAAACAAATATTAAATCTGTAATGTCCACATTTCCATGGACACATTGTGAAGAGGTGTTTTCACGGTTTTTTGTCTTGTTTTTCAAATTGGACTTGGGAGGACCTCAGCTAATGGGGATCCTAGAAATAAATAAATAAATAATAAATATAGACACGTGATTTTCACTTTCAGGGCCGAACATGTTCATCCCAGATGAGTCTTATTCTCATGTTGTGCACATGTTTGGTCCACATTCAGCCAAATTTAATCTGAAGTGGTAAAATAATAACAGAATATGAAAATAATGCCACACTCCTAACATTCCTCTATGGTTTACAGTGAAAAAAGTAACATATGAAAAGATTTGCATCTACAAACTATCCCTTAAAATAACTGTGAATAACATGAAACCATCTGAATAATTGTACCAGTATCTGCCTCCGTTTGTCGTTTACACATGTGCATTAGAATGTACAGGCCACAGTGGGATTCAAATTTATTAAAGTTATTCACATTTTTATGAAATGATAGTTTGTTTTATATAAATACAGTTAAAATGACATGAAAATGTTTACGAAGAGAAACATTGGAGTGGTCAGTGTTCAGTGGTTAATATGATAGTAGTATTTTATTTTATTGATCTGAGCCATTCAAGATAGCATTACATTTTACAAATTCATCCCATGGGCCAGACCCTGCAGTGGGCGGGGCCAGACCCTGCAGTGGGCGGGGCCAGACCCTGCGGTGGGCTGGGTTTGGCACTGCTGACTTACACTTGTATTCCAGACTGCTAAGGGTTAATGGTGTGTGTGTGTGGTTTGTGTGTGTGTGTGTGTGTGTGTGTGTGGTGTGTGTGTGTGTGTGTGTTCAGTTTGCAGACGGTTCCTCCACAGACACACAGAACACAGAGAACGTCTGTATGAGGTGGAGGCTCCTGGAGGATGGGCTCAGAGACGCAACATCTGGATCAACATCCAACTGGGACGCTACGCCCATGGTGAACTACACACACTGACACTGGGACCAGGACCTGGACCAGGATTAGGACCAGGGCCAAGACCAGGATCAGGATTAGGACCAAGACCAGGATCAGGACAGAGATCAGGATCAGGGCCCAAGGACCAGAATCAGGATTAGGACCAGGATCAGGACTAAGATCAGGATCAGGACAGAGATCAGGATCAGGACCAAGATCAGGATCAGGATTAGGACCAGGACAGAGATCAGGATCAGGACCAGGATCAGGACAGAGATCAGGATCAGGATTAGGACCAGGATCAGGACAGAGATCAGGTTCAGGATCAGGATTAGGACCAGGATCAGGGCCAAGATCACAATCAGGACAGAGACCAGGACTAGGATCAGGACAGAGGTCAGGATCAGGACAAAGACCAAGATCAGATCAGATCAGACCAGACCGGTTCGGACCAGATCAGGTCAGATTAGACCAGATCAGACTTTTTGATCCACTGTGGTGAAAGTGCAGGTTTTCCATCAGTGTTGAAACAGACCAGAGTCAGACAGGAGGACTCTAACAGCCTGTCATTTAACTGTTTCTGTGCGTAGTATTTCAGTATTTACAGTAAGTTACACATGAAGTTCATATACTGATATGATGTGGTGGGTTTACTGTGAACTGTTTTATAGATGGAATAAATAACACCACAACACATTCAACACTGAATTAGAACTGCTCCTTCTATAGTTACAAAGAACGATTTGAATGAATGGATTATTTTAAGCCAAAGGAAGTCAGAAGGAAAAGACTGGGTTGTTTATCCAGCAGCTGGAACTGTATGAACAGGACGGTCTTTTCTCTTTAACTTCATTCATGTGTTTTTCCAGGTATTAATAAAGACATCAGTTTAATATCAGCAGAAACGGAGCAGAAGGAAGAGGACGACTCATCTGAGCAGGTGAAAACTGCACCCTGTCCAAACGACACGACACAACCAGCAGGAGAACACATGTTCAAAAACAACCCACATTTAACATAAAGGACAGAAGAAAAGGACTTTCAGGTTCTGGGGCTGACTGAGTACAACTGTTCCAGATGCATACAAAGGTCTGCCAGTCCAACTGTTTCTGAAGGATCTAAAGCTCTGCAGACACGAATGGAAACAACACATGACATGTTCAGTCCAAACAGGAGGCGGAGCTAGTGTGGTCACAGCGTTTGGTTTAGAATGTACAACAAACATGTTCAGTTTTGAAAGATGGAGCGGATCTGGATGGAAAAGCCTGAGTAGGTTCACCATGACACCACAGACCAGTACTGAAGGAAAGGGACAGCAACAGGACCAGAGGACACACTGTGGACACGTGTTCTGGACACATGTTCTGGACACATGTTCTGGACACGTGCTCTGGACACATGTTCTGGACACGTGTTATGGACACATGTTCTGGACATGTAGAAAATGGAAGTGTTTCTGGGAAAAAAGCTTTTTGAAATAATTGAGGACATTATGACTAATTCCTAAGGACGCCTAGTGTTTTTGTTTTTTTTGCTCAGGCTGTTCCCTGCAGACGTATTAGAGAAAGCAGACAAATACGTCTGTAAAATTCTTAGAATTGTTTCCAAAACAGCTGATACTAGGACCTGTGTGCAGACAGATGGACCTGTGAGGATCAGTGGTTCTAACAGAGGACCTGGACTCTGTGGAAACACTGATGTATTATCTGCAGATCAAGAACATACGTTCATAAAGCACTGGACTATGAACAAAAGCAGAACCACCACTGTGTGTCCTTTCTATATTTAGTGTTCAAACACTGACCCCTGGTCTCTGTGTTCTACTGTCTGTAGGTAAATGATAAAAATAAAGTAGAACTAGAACAGCACTTGGAGAGCCCCCCCCCCCCACACACACACACACACCACACCACACCATCCAGGTCACCACTAAAATGTAATCATTTGTTCTTGTGCCAGAATCAACATTTATTGAAAATTTCAATCCAAATCCGTCCGAACTTTGGAGTTCTCTTTGTAACAGACAAACAACAAACCCTGAGGAAAAACAGAACCTCACTGTTTCACAAACCATTTCAAAAGAATTAAGTTTGCTATTTTAGGTGTAAAAAATAAATAAATAACCACACACACACACACAGGTGCTATAGGATGTATACAGGGATATATTCAGACAAAGGTTGGTGGCTGTGAGTATTGTTCTGTCTTTTTGACTGATTCAGACTGACCTGAGTCTGCTGCTTTATCTTTACATCATCTGTACCCAAGGAGGTTCTGTTTTCATCAGGGTTTGTTTGTTAGCAAGAGAACTCACAAAGTTCTGGACGGATTTGGATGAAATTTTCATTAAATGTCGACACTGGCACAAGGAACAAATGGCTAAACTTTGGTGTGGATCAGGGGGTGTCTGCCGAGGCGGAGGTCTGCGCTCTCCCAGTGCTTTTGTACTTTTGTCTGAGTTAATTCTCAGATGGTTCTGTTTTGTTTTTCTTGTAGGTTCTGACTGGAGCAGATGACGCCCACCTCCTCAACAGCTCCGTGATAAATTCATCAGAACAGTTTGAAGTGTGTGGTCGGAGCCCAGATGGAGGCTCCCTGAGCTCCAGGTTCTGTGGAACAGGATGTGGAGCTCCAGCCCACGCTGATGATCTGGACGCGGACGTCCCACTGCAACACCAGCCAAGTCCCACAACACCAAGAGGAGGGGGGTCAAACGAGTCCACCCTGCAGAGGACACGGTCCACTGAGTCCACAGGAAGTTCAGATTCTGGATTTATGAACAGATCACATGGACCTTTAGATCCATCCACTGCTTCAGTTAGAAAATTGATGGTTTTGTACAGTTAGTCATGCTTTTGTTGCCAGATTTATCAACTTTTCAGTTCATTCTAGCAACTTTTTATCTCCTAAAAGCTCCACATTTAGCTGCTTTGAGTAGAATTTGTTTGGAAACTTTTATCAGCTTTTGTAAAGTGGCTCAAACACCAAAACACCCATTTTCATCCTGTAAATCAGGGGTCTCAAACATGCGGCCCGGGGGCCAAATGCGGCCCGCCAAAGGTTCCAATGCGGCCCCTGGGATGGATTTGCAAAGCATAAAAATTCCACAGTCAAGGCTGTGGAAATCATTTTAGTTCAGGTTCCACATACAGACCAATATGATCTACAGTAAATAATAACATAATAACCTACAAAAAATAATCACTCCATATTTTCTTCTTGGTTTGATGTGAAAAAATATTACACTACACCTATAAATAATGACAACTTCAAATTTTTGTCTTTGTTTTAGTGCAAAAATAACATTAAATTATGAAAAATTAACATTTACAAACTATCCTGTAACAATAAAATGTGAATAACCTGAAATGTCAAGAAAATTAAGCACAATTTTAACAATTTTTTGCCTGTTACTCAGTGTTTAGTGTCTTTGTAGATCCAATCCATACTGCACATGTAGAAATGATAAATTGAGGCATAATATTGTTAAAATTGCACTTATTTTTCTCAAGAAATTTCAGCTTTTTCAGGTTATTCATATTTTTTTGGTTTGGACAGTTCATAAAAGTAAGTGTTTTCATAATTCAATGGGGGTTTTTTGCACTAAAACAAAGACAAAAATTGGGAGTTGTCATTATTTATAGGTTATTATGTTATTATTTTACTGATGCGGCCCACTGGAAAACAAATCAGGCTGAATGTGGAACCTGAAAGAAAATGAGTTTGAGACCCCTGCTGTAAATGAAGAACAGGCTGATGATAGATGACAAAATGTAGATCTGCAGCTACAAACTGGAGCTGAAGACACTGAAGGCCCACAGGAGCCCGGACCCTGGAGCCCGGACCCTGGAGCCCGGAGCCCAGCTTCCTGCAGGACATGACGCTGTGACGTGGAGTTGGAGCTGGTGTTAATGAAGTCAAACTAAATGACACACCAGCATTAAAGAACATGTAAACAGCAGAGGAGTGGAAATGTGCATTCATTTATTTGTCGGACCTGATGAAGAGCATTATTCAGAAGTAGATCTGTGGGGGAGGGGCTTGGTGTCCCAGTTCACTGTGGTTTAAGCCCCTCCCAGACCCACAGGAGGCGGGGCTTGGAGGTCAGAGCACAGCTTGGTTCTGTAAAGTTCTGGAAAAGACACTAGTTCCATGATCCTTCAATGGAACTGGAACCACCTTCACGCCCCTGAAGGGTTTTCAGGGGCCCAGGTGGAAGGAGGTCCAGCCTGGATCAGACACTACTGGACCACTGAAACCCAGTACTTGAAGTTTCCTTTAAACCCAAAGCCAAAGAAATTCATTTTAAAGTTCTGGATGGAGTCGATCCCTCCAATGATCTGATAAAACAACGATTTGGTTTTGAAACAAACACCTGTTTTCTGTGATGAGACTGAAAGCACAGTTCATTTATTTGTCCATTGTATGTACACTGACAGTCCAGAGAAACTCTGAGGTGTAAATGTGTGCAGATTTCTACTTGTCGTTGGTTGTAGTTCTTCATAGTGTATTTCCTGCTGCCTTAGTGCTGCTCGTTCAGATCATGATCAGGTGTCCTGTTGTCTCGGTTCATTGCACATGGGTCGGTCTGTTTGCTAAAGTGGACCAAATACACACTGAGTAATACTCAGTGGGTCTGTGCACAGTCTGAGGACTGGTTTGGAAGGCCCATATAAAGGCCCAGAAAAGGCCTCCATTGTTAGTCCAGTGAACGCATCATGCCACGACTGTCACCTGAACAACGTCTGCGGGTTGGACCTGGGTTTGGAGGAGGCCGGTGTGAGCTCCAGTCATACAGCCAGGACTATGGGTGGGCTGGTCCCAGACCTGGAGGAACACCACAACAGCACAGGCTCTGATGAACAGAGATCCGGGAGAGAGACAGGGACCACTGCAGACCAGGACCAGGACCAGGACCGCTACTGTTGGGACTGTGTGTTTGGCAGGTGCTGTTTTCTTTTAAGTTTTTTGTTTTGAAATTCTTCTTGAAACTTCAGATTTGTGTTTGTGTGCCAATATCCTAAACAAGTGATTCATATGGAAAAATTCCAGTTTAGGGTTTCAAAATAAAAATTATGTCGAAAAATATGGTCTCAAAGTTTTCATTGACTGTGAGTGTATGTGGAAGTGTTTGAACTGGACATTTAATTTACTTCACACAAACGTTTGCCTTCCTGAAGAACTGTCTGTAATGGTCATTACTTATGGACATGTACTGGACAATGTCAGACAGCTGTTTACTAAATAACATCACTCTGGGTCAGTTTCACAAACACAAATGTAAACATCTGAAGATGAAACCCACATTTTCCAGTTTCCATCATGAGTTCCTGCTCTGTATGAAAACTCAGTCACATGCAGAGTAAACCTGCACTGAAGCTTCTGTCATTACTGAAGAATAGAATTTATACAACCAGCCCTAGCCCCCACCTCATTTTATTTTTAAATTTTTTTTTTTTTTTAGTTCTTTTTTTATTTTTTTCTTCCAAAATTGCAGTCTTCATGGTTGTTCCTATCCACACCTGTGCCTTTGTATTTCTTTAATATGGATGCCATGTTGTTGTATATTGTATATTGTCAATTAAAAAAAAAAAAAAAAACTACTGGCCCATTGACTGAGAAAATCAGAGCTGAATTTTATTTTTTTTCCTAAAACAGTATGTTAAAAAAAAATTGGCTCTGTTTTAATTATTTTTTTTTTATTTGTATTTAATTATCGTTAATTCAGAAAAAAACTGAATTTAATTTTTTTATGTGAATGCAATAGACTTCTGTATTTAAGACACTCCCATCCGACTGTGGAAACAATTTGTGAATCTGCTGAAATGTATTTATTATTATTTCAGTGCCTGTTTTTTCATGTTTTATCAATATGAATATTACATTATTATTTTAATGCCTTGAGGTTTTGTAAATGTTGATTTATTTAGTGCTTTCACATTTCCTGTTGTCTCTACAAGAAATTGTTTTTTTTTTCTTCTTCTTTTTCCCAATAATGTTAATAATTACTGTAGCGGCTATTTGTCATCTAAATGAAATCAACTCAAAGTGACTGAACTTCAGGTTTATGCTGTCAGAACTACAAAGTCCAGACCACAGATGTGTTTCAAGTGGTTTATTTTGAGGATTTTGCAGCAAACAACAACTAAGGCCTTTGTGTTGTTGTTGTGTGTGTGTGTGTGGTGGTGTGTTGGTGTGTGTGTGTGTGTGTGTGTGTGTGTGTGTGTGTGTGTGTGGTGTGTGTGTGTGTGTGTGTGTGTGTGTGTGTGTGTGTGTTTGGTATTAAACCCTAGGCCCACCCAGGTGCATGCTGGTCTAACTTGGTGCTCCTGTTTCTGCCCAGGTGCCCATGGTCTAAACCAAGAAGAAACACAAAACTAAAGGTGCTAAATACTACAGAATGAAAGCAATAACCACGAAAATCCACAAAATATTTTCTAAATATTTAACAAGAAAAAATAAACAATTAGCAAAAATACTAAATTAGCAAACAAAAAAAGGTAAGTTAACTTTGAACAAAAAACTAAACAAATAGCTCCTACAATCACAAATAAATAATAAAATAAATACAAAAAACCCCTTCAGTTTTCCGTCTCCGCCCTCACAGATGTGTGTTCGGTTCCTGCGGGTGTAGAAACCTAACGCACCTCCTCCTCCTGGAGCAGGAACCGGAAGTGAAGAACTGGAACAAATCACGGAAAACACAAGAGCTGGAGAGTCTGCAGAAAGATGAGCCGCATTTACCACAACACGACTTTACAGAATAAACCAGTTCACAATGAGAGGCTGGAGTACGGGTTCAAGGTGGACCCGGACCACAGGTACGGACCCGGACCCGGACCCAGGAGGTCCAGACCTGCAGGGTTCAGCTGATGAGGATGATGAGGACTAGGGTGGTCCAACAATGTGTTTTCAGATTCTTTGGATTCGAACCCTGCATTTGGTTCCATATGTGGACAAATGAGTTCAGTCCAACTTTGATGTAAATTCCTTCATATTCAGAGGTGTTCCGGACAGGAGCAGAGGTGTTCCGGACAGGAGCAGAGGTGTTCCAGACAGGAGCAGATGTCTGTGGACTAGAACACAACTGTCCAAGGGAAGAAGGCAGATTAGAACAATCTGTCCTTTTATTCTCAAAATC